>NC_090248.1:37239566-37294566 GCF_037325665.1 Littorina saxatilis
ATCAAAGAAATTGTTCCTGTTATTTCAAAACATTTTCAAATTTCTCATTTACTTGCTGAATGTGTCCGACTTTAACAGCAGAAGATAAAGACAAACAAGAAGCACAAAAAAAGGAAAGTCAATGAGGCATCAAGACCAAACCTAACACAAACCTTGAAACCTCCAAAATTCTGACAAACACAGATCAACAATATTATACAAGTAAACCACTTCTGTCTGACAAAGAGCTGAAAAAAGAGCACAATGTAGCCATAAGTATTAGAATAATTCAACGGAAAACAAAGAAGAAAATAATCAGTACTGTTTGCACCTCTGTCATCCAGTCTATCCAACTCCCTGATTCCCCGGCCCTCAGCTGTGACGGGTTTGATGAAAAACAGTGGCATGCTGCGCTCTGCCGTCACACTGGCTGCAACGCTCTGAATGTTGTTCACGCACCCACTCTTCTCTGAAAAACACAGTACAGCAATGTCAAATAGTTTTACCACAGAAATGTCAAGTATTTTACCAGTTTTTATGCGACAATGAAATCGTCAACCCCCCAAAAAATATTCCGGAAATGTCAGTATTTTACCCGAGTTCATGCAAAAATGAAATCGTTAACCCGAAAGAAAAAAAACTATTGGTTTTGATTGCACCAGACAGTCTTTCATTTAAAAAAAAAAGCTACTGCTATGTTAAAAGAGAGGGAGTCTTATATTGGGTGTCTTAAAAGGGGGGTTCCACTGTATCACCTTCAGGTTCCCGCGCACTGTCTCCCTCGGCACAGCTCTGGTTTGACACCCTTGACGTGGCTCCAGTCTGTGGTACACAAAGGATAGAAATTAACATGTTAACAAACAAAAAAACAAGCATACAAGAAAGAGAGATTTCACGTTCAACAAGTCTACTGAAGCTTTTATGGCTTAGAAACTTTTTTGCTGCAACCATCATGTGTGTGTCTTGCTCTTGGGAGATAACCCTGAAAGCCTGTCCTTAAAACTGGGCGAAGTTGACTACGCGGAGTATACTTCGCAAAGCTGGACGCACGAGGCTTTACCACTTTCTTTCTTTATTTGGTGTTTAACGTCGTTTTCAACCGTTCAAGGTTATATCGCGACGGGGAAAGGGGGGGGGGGGGGGGGGGGATGGGATAGACCCACTTGTTATTGTTAATTGTTTCTTGTTCACAAAAGCACTAATAAAAAAATTGCTCCAGGGGCTTGCAACGTAGTACAATATATGACCTTACTGGGAGAATGCAAGTTTCCAGTACAAAGGACTTAACATTTCTTACATACTGCTTGACTAAAATCTTTACACACATTGACTATATTCTATACAAGAAACACTTAACAAGGGTAAAAGGAGAAACAGAATCCGTTAGTCGCCTCTTACGACATGCTGGAGAGCATCGGGTAAATTCTTCCCCCTAACCCGCGGGGGGTGGCTTTACCACTGAGTTTTTGGTAAAAAGACTTTGCGAAGTCTTCTTTGGGCTCAAGTAAGGACCGCCTTTATGGTAAAACATTTGTAGGCATTCTACCTGAAGACATTGTGTGTTCATGGCGGCCCCGCGTAACAGGTTAAACGGACATTAAAAACAAGAATCAACCATTGGCGTTTTCTTCACATTACTGATTTCTTTCATCACCATCTGATAATTTACAAGGTTTCTGAAAAAGTCCTTCCTCTCACCTGAAAAGATGAAAGCGACCCAATGCCACTGTCGACATCACCGCCACCCTGCTCGTCCATACAGGTATCTGCATCAGTGACCATGAATTATAGTTCAAGTTCAAACTGACAGCACGGTGGAATCTGCTTGGAGGCATGTTACATTGACTTTAGTTTGTCATGGTTGTAGTACCAGTGACCAGTTCATGTTAAAAATGAGGTCTCTGTTAAAGATGAAAGAATCCAATTCATGACGTGATTAAAAAAATATATATATACAGCAGATTGTCTCTAGAAATGCAAACATAAACTGGAATACATTGAAGCAAATACTTTGAAGACGTTACGAACCTCTCCATTGTAATTTATAGGTGAACACTGTTACATCAATAAGAAGCCAAACAAACTGTTGTGTGTGACTCTTGTTACAGAAAACAAAGCTGTATAACCAGAAAATAAAGCTGTACCAATGATTTGGTACATTTGAGGGGTCATTTTGGTACATCAAGGAACTTCGGTGTACTAACCCGAGTGATAAGAGTTCAGCAAAGGTGTCCCACTAACCATATTGTATTCCATGGTACAACTCTTCGATAGTAATCTTTAAAAAAAAAAATTCAAAGAAAATCCCCCGCCCTCACCTTTACTCTCATCCACATCTTTCTCCTCATCTCCCTCCTCCGCACTCTGATGGACGTCAAACGTGGCGTGCGGCGTTTCAGCCGTGAGTGTGGCCGTCGACGAACATGAGGAGATGGAATCCAGGCTGCTGAGACTGCCGCTCGATTGGCTGCCGCTGCTGCTCGAGAGGTTAGAGGCGGAAGGGTGAGAGGGCAACTGGAGGTCGTTGGAAGGCGGCAGCATGACTCCGGGGGTAGTAGTGGTGGTGGTGGTGGTGGTGGTGATGGTGGGAGCTGACTGTGTCAGCGGTTCTGTTTTGACCGGCGGTTGGAAGGTGTCAACAGAGTACCTGAGGTACAAAGAAATTAAAATAAGTAAATCGCTTTAACAGTTCAGTGATCACGTTAGACATTTTTCCTCATGTCAATTCTGGCTCCCACAGAAACATTTCACTCTCTCACATCATCAATCAGCTAAATTATTCCCTCTTAATAACTTGTCAGGCATGGGAATTGAAAAGGCTGAACATTTTTAAGTAATATCAAAGTCGACAGCGCTTCGCGTCTAGCCTTACTAGGGGGTCCAGGGGCATGCTCCCCCGGAAATTTGTTTCTCCAAAGAACCCAAATAGTGCAATTTGGTGTCATCTGAGCTCCAAGTTTGCCATTAAATTCAGTTTTCAGAACCATTTTTGCCACCCCTATTTATTTTTTCGGCGGACACTTTTGCTTTTTCGGCGGAACAAAAAAACATTTCGGCGAAAATTTGCCTTTCGGCGGACAATTCCCATGCCTGCAAGTGTCATTCGTTTTTAAAAAGCAAAGAGGTGTACTACGGCAACAAACAGATACCCCAAAGTCAAACACAGTTTCATAAAATCAAAAAAGGCCTGGAGGAAAAAGCTGACTGAATCTAACTACACCTCTTAAATTCTAATATGTATCGATTGAACATTGGATTTCCCTTCTTTGAGCCATGTGACGTCTGAGTCGAACAAAAACTCATATTTAGGCGGCTAGCCAAGACTACAAAAGAGTGCGTGTTTGTGCGAGAGAAAAAAAATATAATAAAAGGAATTCTAGGAATGAAAGTGATGGATACATAAATGTTATTTGTATTTTTGACCAAATATTTTACACAGATCTCGACAGTCATTGTTCACCTCGAACGCTAGCGCGGTCTCAGGGAACACTGACTGTTTCGATCTGTGTAAAACATCATATGTTGGTTAAAAATACAAATTACGTATAATAAATCATAAACTAACACAGAAAATGAATGTGAAAACAAAACAAGACGCCAGCGTACCTGGCAAAGTTCTCCATGAGCCTGGCGATGTGACTGTACGTGCACTGTGATCGCGGCAGACTGAGGATGAAGGGACAGCCGACAGGTTCCGGGGATGGACTGCACTGAGTGCGGTGAATCTGCCAGTGTGTTCTTTGGCACGACCTGATAACAGAGAAAATTAAGACATTCATGGACAGTTAACACCATTATTCAGTGGCAATCACAGGTTCCGGGGATGGACTGCACTGAGAGCGGTGAATCTGCCAGTGTGCTCTTTGGCACGACCTGATAACAGAGAAAAATAAGACATTCATAGACAGTTAACACCATTATTCAGTGGTAATTAGCACGGATACAGTGGAACCCCCCCCCCCCCCCCCCCTTTAAGACCTCCAGAAATGTACATAAACCAGGGAGGGAGTCTTAATACGGGGGTAAATTTACAGACCTTATGAACAGAAAATCTGAGTTTGTTTGTTTGTTTGCTTAACGCCCAGCCGACCACGAAGGGCCATATCTGGGCGGTGCTGCTTTGACATTTAACGTGCGCCACACACAAGACAGAAGTCGCAGCACAGGCTTCATGTCTCACCCAGTCACATTATTCTGACACCGGACCAACCAGTCCTAGCACTAACCCCATAATGCCAGACGCCAGGCCGCGGAGCAGCCACTAGATTGCCAATTTTAAAGTCTTAGGTATGACCCGGCCGGGGTTCAACCCACGACCTCCCGCTCACTGGGCGGACGCCTTACCACTAGGCCAACCGTGTTGCAGTAGAAAATGTGAGAAAACAAGGTCTAAAAACGGGGGAAGTCCTAACTTGGCGGGTCTTAATAGGGGGGTTCCACTGTAGCGGTCAAATTGCCTACTTGTATGCTGGAATGTCAAGAGTATACTTTGGCATGATTTCAAAACCCTGTGTCGATTAACAATTCACATGCCTCACATTTCTTGGTTAATGAATTTTTTTTTCATTAACTTTCTACTCATTTCTTTTCTTCCTATTTCAGGAGGCACTGATACGGAAAGTTAATGCTGATGAGAATAATAAGGTAATAACAGCTTTATACTCTTTCAGGGTTAAAAACTTCCAAGTTGTCAAGAGATTACAGGGTAAAACAGGGGAAACAAAGCACACACACACACACACACACACACACAAGCACGCAGGCACACAGGCAGGCACACACACACACACACACACACACACACACACACACACACACACACATACACAAGCACGTAGGCAGGCGCACACACACACACACACACACACACACACACACACACACACACACACACGCACACACACACGCACACACACACACACACAGTGAAAGAAGTACTTACTGATCACAGTAGCCTACTTTAAGACACTTGGTGCAGCGTTTGAGTTTGTTGTCGTTCTTACATTCCTTGTGACACGCAGAGCACCTTGTCGGATGTTGTTGAGGGATCAGCGTTCTCTGTTGAATGCAAAAATTCAATGAGATGTGATTAATCTGACTGGTGTGAACAAGCCTGTACATGTGTGTGATTAGCCAGGGCATGCGAAACAAAGACTGTATCATAGGTGTAGAGAAAGATAATTCAAATCTGTGCACATAATTATATGCAAACTGAAATTTTGTTCTTCAATCTAGTTTTAATAAGCACACTTACCATACCTTACAATATGCGTGTAAGGTATGGTACAGTATGTGCAATTAAAGCTCATTTTGCTGGGTTATTAAACTTCACATCGAAAGAGAACCAATGACAAAGTGTTTTTTTCCTCCAGAATTTTCAATTTTGATTTTATTGACCAGATTTTGATATTAGGATGATTTGTTCGTTGTTGTTTTTTAACTTCCTTTCAAGAGATATAACTATCCTCTTGCATAGCCATTTCAGTTGAAGAAAAGTAAGAAAAGTTAAAGAAAACAAAAAAAAACAATCATCCTAATATCAAAATCTGGTCAATAAATCCAAGTTCAAAAATCTGGGGTAAAAATTTAAAACGCAGAAGAAGAAAAATCCAGAAAAGTAATACTAGTTGGCAGCTGTGAAATACATGGAAGAAAATGCAGTCACTTAGCTGCTAGCATAACAAACAAACATGAAGTCACTGACCTGAATCACTTCCACCTCCACCACCTCCTCCCCTGCGGCTTCCTTGGACAACACTTCACTCCTGTGCACATAAAAAACAATGCACTAATTATTGTGTGTTCATGAACAACACTGACATGATACTGAACAGACAAGGATCTGAAATTTCTCATAAACATGAATGCCAGTTTGGATTTTCAGCGGCGTTGAGCTTTTTGAAGGCTTTTCCATGTAGATCTTGGACAAATCCGGCAACATGTCCATTCATTTGTCCAACATATTCTATGCCTGAGAGAAATTTTTAACGTTTCACTTAGGTTGTCATCAAACCTGATGCTTTTGGGGTATATGTACTTTCACCACCTAAACTGAATGGGTGACTGGAATTATGCTTCCACAATTTGTATTTAGTGAATTTAACCTTGTTTCATGAAGCCATGCACAAACTAGTTTTTAGGTCCGCCAACTCATGGATACGAGATCGACCTCTAACAGGCAGCTTATACACAAGCATACTTATTCATTTCACAGCCCTTCAAACGTTCATGCGACGGGCGCTGTGTGGCGGGGTGGTAAGACGTCGGCCTCTTAATCGGAAGGTCGAGGGTTCGAATCCCGGCCGCGACCGCCTGGTGGGTTAAGTGTGGAGATTGTTTCGATCTCTCAGGTCAACTTATGTACAGACCTGCTAGTGGCTTATCCCCCTTCGTGTGTACACGCAAGCACAAGACCAAGTGCGCACGGAAAAGATCCTGTAATCCATGTCCGAGTTTGGTGGGTTATAGAAACACGAAAATACCCAGCATGCTTCCTCCGAAAGTGGCGTATGGCTGCCTTAATGGCGGGGTAAAAACGGTCACACGAGTGAAAGTGGGAATTTCAGCCCACGAACGAAGAAGAAACATCCATGCATAGTCTGCTGCATAACAAGAAAATACTGTGTAAATATACAGGGGAACTCCCCTTTCAAGCCCTCCTGATTTAAAGGTCCTTGTCTACATTTTTATACCGAAATCGCCATTTGACCATTAAAATGCAGAGTCTATTTAAAATGCAGAGTCTATTATCTACAAATATCAACAAAACACCCCCTTTCGATCAGGAAAGACGAAGCCAGTGTAGCCGTTTGAAAATTCATTGTAGTATTCCAGCGTAGTACTCATAGTAGGATATCCTTATTTTGGAAAATGCCAAGCGCAAAACTCCTCTCAAATCCCGTGCATTTCGTGCGTTTAAAAAAAAGCGTGGACAGCGCTCCAGTGTCAAACTGTTGCTGCACTTGTCTGGGCGTGGCTATAAGCATAGTGACATGAATTTGATTGGTCAGTATTTTTAGGCAAAGCACATGTTCTCAGCAAACAGAAAACAAAATATTGGAAGCGTGAGTCACGCTACCCAAAAATAAAATCTTTTTTTACTTATATTTTTTTTGCTATAACTTTTTTCCCCATGGTTCATTCATCATCTGACATAACTTTTTAGCGAAATCTAACCATAAGATTATTGAAAAAAAAGCAAAAATGTAGACGACCACCTTTAAAACTTACCCCCTTTTTAAGACTTTTTTTTTCCGACTTTCTATTCATAACCTCTGCAAATGTACCTCCGTTTTAAGACTCCTCCCCTTTTTCTTCTTCTGCGTTCGTGGGCTGAAACTCCCACGTACACTCGTGTTTTTTGCACGAGTGGAATTTTACGTGTATGACCATGTTTTACCCCGCCATTTAGGCAGCCATACGCCGCTTTCGGCCACTGGGTATTTTCGTGTTTCTATAACCCACCGAACTCTGACATGGATTACAGGATCTTTTTCGTGCGCACTTGGTCTTGTGCTTGCGTGTATACACGGGGGTGTTCGGACACAGAGGATTTTTATTTATTTATTTATTTGGTGTTTAACGTCGTTTTCAACCACGAAGGTTATATCGCGACGAAAGGACACCGAGGAGAGTCTGCACACAAAGTTGACTCTGAGAAATAAATCTCTCGCCGAACGTGGGGACGAACTCACGCTGACAGCGGCCAACTGGATACAAATCCAGCGCGCTACCGACTGAGCTACATCCCCGCCCATCCCCTTTTTCAAATCCGATTTTCTCAGATTTTTGGAGGTCTTAAAAGGGGGTTCCAGTGTACGTTGATATGTGAACTTACACAATGATCACATCGTGGGGCTGCACACCACTCAGATCGCTCCCGCCAATGAAACGCTTGTGAAACAGGCTACGGAACACTTCAAACACGCGCATCTGAAATCACAACACGACTTAACATTAAAAATCAACCAAAAAAATATTACCAAAGTCCCTTGAAAATGCATCGTTAAACCTGAATTGTCTGAAAGAAATATCCAAAGTGAGTAGCAGCCTGAAAATCAGGCTGACCGTTCATGAACACAATTTCTTAACAACTTTAACACGCCAGTTTTTAAAGTCCCCTCACAGGCAAACAAATTGAGTAATTTACTTTGACATGTTCCTGTGACCATGTCCCACCCCTGCGTCACCATAGTGGCTTGTAAAAGACCTGCCATAAGTGCAGGTGGCTGATTACACATAAACTCGCACACACCTGGGTAGCCAGATTCTGATGCTGCTAGCTATCCACTGGGAAGAAGAGACTTCAATTTCCCAGCGATGGGACAATAAAGCAAATTAAAATAAGAAAAGAAAGATTATCTTATACCGTACTTTCCGGGTTACAAGGCGCTACAGCGCATAAGGCGCACCCCCCTCTTTTTAAAAAAAATTGTATTCCAGTCACCCATTGGGCGCAGGGGGCCGATAGGGCGCACCAAAATTAAAAAAGTATACCGGTAACAAACGGTCGAAGAATGAAAATAAGCCGCACATCAAAGGAAGAATACAGAGTGGAAATATGTGTGCTCTGTGTGTGCGGCGAGATCAAAGGCAGGTCAATTGTGATAGCTGGGTTGCCTTGTTTAGACACTGACCTTCTTCCCAGGGGTCAATGACCCAGTTTTTGCTATGAGAGGTGGTTCCCCTGTCATAGATCTGAGAGAGGAAACACTTCCTGTACCGGGGTCAGTGACCGAGTTTAACCTATGGGGCGGTCTCTTTGATGTCTTGAGAGGAAACTTGGCCAGGGTAGTACCTAGTAGCTGAAACATGCATTATCACAAGTTGTTTGACTGGTACTCAGGCGGTCTCTTTGATTTTTTTCGTATTTCATACACGGATTAGGCGCTTCGTTATACAAGACGCAGGGGTCAAACTCGAGGAAAAAAGTCGCGCCTTATGACCCGGAAAGTACGGTAATTATGAGTAAAAATCAATAAAAATGCAGGGACACCAGACAATGCCACGACTCACATTTTTGGGTTGCACACCCGTCTTGCGAGCAAGCAGCTCCTTCAGATGCTGGACAGAGGAATCCTTCACCAACTGTATCATGTACTGAAACATCCCATACAGCAGTATTATAAGATAGCGCAAGCACCAGTGTTGAATATTTATTTGTAAGATATACTGGTTGATAACAACGAGGTGTACACAAAATTAAGAACTGCACAGACACCCAGACACACATATACGAGCACACAAACACAATCTCTCTCTCAACAATGAGAACATTTTCCATATACTCATAGTCACACATATGCAACCAATGCACAAAATGAAAACACAAATACACAAACAAACCCTGACATACACACATCTCTCTCTCTCTCTCTCTCTCTCTCTCTCTCTCTCTCTCTCTCTCTCTCAACTTTGAGAACAGTGTGCCTAGATTGGCAGCCAACATACAAACCCTGACATATACATCTCTCTCTCTCTCTCTCTCTCTCTCTCTCTCTCTCTCTCTCTCTCAACTTTGAGAACAGTGTGCCTAGATTGGCAGCCAACATACAAACCCTGACATATACATATCTCTCTCTCTCTCTCTCTCTCTCTCTCGCTCTCTCTCTCTCTCTCTCAACTTTGAGAACAGTGTGCCTAGATTGGCAGCCAACATACAAACCCTGACATATACATCTCTCTCTCTCTCTCTCTCTCTCTCTCTCTCTCTCTCTCTCTCTCTCTCTCTCTCTCTCTCTCTCTCTCTCAACTTTGAGAACATTGTGCCTAGATTGGCAGCCAACATACAAACCCTGACATACATCTCTCTCTCTCTCTCTCTCTCTCTCTCTCTCTCTCTCTCTCTCTCTCTCTCTCTCTCTCTCTCTCTCTCTCTCTCTCTCTCTCTCTCTCTCTCTCTCTCTCTCTCTCTCTCTCTCTCTCTCTCTCTCTCTCTCTCTCTCTCTCTCTCTCTCTCTCAACTTTGAGAACATGGTGCCTAGATTGGCAGCCAACATAACTACCAATAAAGGTGAGACAACCAGCATGTGACATTTACCTTGACAGGTTTGCGCAGAGGGTCGCGCCACATGAAGGTGAGAGTTATTATCTTCTTCTTCTTTGGGATGGGTACGGACAGGTAGAGGAAGGGATCAAACGTGATGGACACCTGCACACCGGGTAACACACTATGAGAAGCACATTCAGTTCACTGCGTTCGCACACTTCAAAACGATTTCATTTGAGGTTGAGGGATCATTCATCACAGTTTCTTTCAACAGTTTTGTAACCAAAAACAAAGATAAGACTTAAGTTTAAATTTTCAATTTTGGTAAATAAAAAGTCACACAAAAACGAGCAAATGACGTTAACAGCAACAACTCAACATGTGTACTGTTATCCAATACAAGAAACAAAAGCTGTCTGTTTTCACAGAATTTTTGTTATGTTTAGATCAACCTTCCAATTAACTGAACATAGAATTTGAAAATATTATGAATTTTAAATATCAGCCATATTATAAACATTTCTCTGAATGGCTTAAAACAAAAAGCAACGCTCTGATCGTCTGCAGGCTAATTTCTTTCAATGCAAGACAAGTCTGGTGAAAACACAACCCACCTTGTTGCAAACAGGGCACACAAGCTTTGACTTGTACTGCCCTTGGAACAAGTCAACGATGTAAGAGTCGTTCCGCTTCTTGTGCACTTCCCACGCTTCATCCGCCACAACCTGTAACAAACATTCAGCTTGAAACAAAAACTTCATTAATGCTGATATAATACATTTCACGGCAATCATTTCTGCACTCTTCATCAAGAGTGAATGGGAAAGGCCTTTTTCATGTACATACATATCAATGGAAAAGCATTTGCGATGATGACAGGGACTGGTTTCTGATGAAGACAACGAAGGGCTGGTTTCTGACGAAATCACCGGCTAAACGGTTTCTGACAAACCCAGTCTCCACACTGGTTACCCTTGACTGGTTTGTAAAACGGCTGCCATTATGACTAAATGTAATAGGTGTCATTTCCACAGCCGTGGTTCTTGAAAACCAAACACATGTCAATCTCGCTACAGTTGTAACATGCTGAGAAAACACGCAACTATGCCTGCCAAATATTAAATGCCGTAATTGCTTACATGATCAGGTCTTCCCTCATCCTCCACTGCCTGTGTGTAGGGCTTCTCTTTCACTCGATTCAGGTCCTGCAACCAACAACCACACACTTCAGATCAACAATGGCACGCAGTTTTGGCGCTTATGATTGCATTTGACAGTCATCAAGATATTCAATTTTCATTTATCTTTTTGAATGAATTAATTACATAAAGAGCTATAAAATGCTCATGTAGCAAACAAGAAACCTTTATTGCTAATACTTATCCATACAAGACACCCACACACACACACAAATGCTTTCAAATAACCCACAACAACATTTTGTTCACTTCAGCTTGACCCAGCAAGCCGGGAAAGCATAACGTTAAATAATCAAATTCGGTTTTCATTTTCAACATTAAAGGTACTGAACTTGTCAAATCCAGGAGCACGGAGCCCCTGGGGCTTTTAGTCATACCTCAGGCAGCTATCCGTTAGAAGAACTACCAAGTTTCATTGACTTGCACCCAAAGAGTCAAGAACTGCGATTTTTTTACAAATTAATTTCCTACTCGGACCCGGCTGGTCTTGGCCTATTTTTGGATCTAAATTTAGATCAGGTGATCACCACATCATGCACAAAAAGACACGTCACTAGCAAACTATGTCAGACGTCATCATGAGTTTGTGTAAAAAAAAATGGAGGCCGGAATCCCTCAGTTGAATCGAACTCCGACCAAACACCACGTAATAACTAGGTTAATTTATGCACTCGCGTGAACAAGAAACTGTCGAGCTTCACAGATGTCGTCGTTGGGTAGTTTTGGGTTTGTTTTACTACCATAGGAGGATTTTTGAACTGTAAATGCACTCAGCTGCAACAAAAACGCAAAACGAAGGCTGTGAGCTGCACTGTGCCTTTAAACACTAAAGTGTGAGGTGCATTTATGACGAAAAATTAAGCCAAAACTGCCGTTCCCCTTGTACCTAAAGCTTTCAAATCAAACCCACTGGGGCAAAATTCCACGCTTTACATTCAAAAAGCCAGAGCGTGATGCCTCAGAAACTGACCTCATGCAGACCGTCGAGGAGAAAGGCCAGGAACTCCTGAGAGTCGTGCTGCTGGTAACCATGGAACTGGGGCGCCTTGTGGGCCACAAGCTCCTGAACAACAAACAGCACAAACCACAGTCATTTTACCACCATAAAAAAGAATCCAAGTTCACAGCAAAAGTCGCAGGGCTTGAAAACACGAATGCAGGGAAAAAAAAATGTGTAGGCAGCTCGCTTCCCCCAGTGAGAAAGCAGCCCGAATTTAACATTTGTTTCACTCATAAGTTACATTTCAATACGGTCATACAGGAGCCTCCCAACACCATCACAACTTCCACCCCATTGCAAATAGTTATGCTCGTCTTAAGTCACACTTCCACAACACTTTTTCTTGCAAAACTGACGTGTCAGGAGTCAGGAGTTTTAGTAGAACCTGCATGTAGTGTCTCAAGAGCACAATTGAAAATTTTCATCTAAATTTTAATTTGATTATATACTTACCCAACTCACATACAGCAATTTACTCCAGTTTAGTGCTAGGACGCTGAATAGCATCGCCTTGGTAACAAGGGGAGGTCACCCTAAAAAAGAGCTACCTTGACCCCTTAACATGACAAAGTCACGCGTGACTTCCTGACCTTGCCGCCATCTTTGAATCATTCAATCGAAAGCGAACATAGAAAAATTTCCCTCTTTTTTAGGAAAAAAACCCCCATAAAAACCCCAAAAGCGGGGCAGGCGGGCGGGTATCAACTATGTGAGTTGGGTAAGTATATAATCAAATTAAAATTTAGATGAAAATTTTCAATTAAATTACATTCTTATCCCAACTCACATACAGCAGAATGCTAATGAAGGAGGTGGGAAAACAAAATTCCACTTGTCCAGCAGCGACAAAGGCTGGTAGGGAGCTACTGCCACCATGACGAGTGCTGGCCACATCTCGCAGGTAAAAGTTGATGAAAACGCCCTGCGATTTCCAGTAGGCAGCGTCTAAGACCTCTGCCAGCACGCCTGAGCGGAGGACTGCCAGAGAAGTAGCCCAGGCTCTGGCTTCATGAGTTCTTGACAACTTCATAGGAAGGACAGAATGCCCAATCCCAACTTGTCTGTGCCACCACGCATACGCTTGTTTAATAAGCGTAGAGACCCATCTTACCAAAGTGACCCGCGACAAGTCCTTGCTCCTTTCAGTGTCAACTGAGATGAAGAGCAGTTTTTGGTCCCTAGACCTAATGGGCGTGGTACGGGATAAGTAGCTGGTAAGAGTACAAACAGGACAATTGACCATATCAGGTTCACCAGACGCAAGAATCCTACTTAAAGGAGGAATGCGAATAACAGAGGAGGACAGACCTTGTTTTTGGTTTTGGCAAGGAACTCCGGCCGAAATCTTAAAACAAAAGAGCCATAGCTCTCAAAAGAAATATCCTTAGCCAGGCCTGAAAGAGCGTGCACCTCACCGCCTCCACGGGCAGAGGCTAACAAAACGAGGAACAAGGCTTTACGAGTCAAGTTAGCTAAGCTCGCTGAAGCTAAAGGTTCGAAATCCGAAGAGGCTAGAAACTTGAGTACCAAAAAAAAAATAAGTCCCACGCGGGAAGAGGGGACTTAGCCTTCGTAAAACCAATCGCTGCCCCCTCAAGAACACTAGCAATTACACCGCCCAGGTTAATGCTATGCCCTAATTGCTTCAGAGTAGAAGAAATGGCTGAGCGCCTGACTCTCAAAAAAAGAAGGAGCCAAGCCCTGAGCAGCCAAACACGAGAGATGATTTGCTACATGCATAGAGCGAGGTGAAGTAGCAGTAACTCCATTCTCCGAGCACCACTTTGTCCAAGCTGACCAGTGTGACGCATAAACAGTGCTGGTCGATTCCCTGTGGGCCTTTTGGACAAAGCCTAAAGTAGCGTCTGAGAAGCCAGAACGGCGCAGCGACCTAGAAAGAATGGAGGGCCGTCTGCGAGGCGAAGGAGGACGGGGAACCAATGTTGGCTGGGCCACCAAGGGGCCACCAACACCAAGCAAGGCTGTCCCCGCTCCGCCTTCCTGAGAACCTTTCCCAAGAGATGAAAAGGGGGGAAAGCATAGGCTCAGACGCGACCAGTTTACTTCAAGGGCGTCTGTTTCCCTCCCCTCTGGGTCTGGAAAGGGGGAGATAAAGACCTGAAGCCTGCAGGAGAATTTTGTCACAAACAGATCGACTGTAGGCTTGCCGAAATGCCACCCAGACGTTGTAGGACCTGATGAGTCAGAGACTACTCCGTGTGCATCGTACAGTACGGGCGACTGAAGTAGTCCGCAAGAACGTTGAGTATGCCTGGGACGTACTTCGCTGACAACAGAATAAGGTGCTGGCTGCCCCAGGCAAGAATCTGACCTGACCTGACAGAAGAGCGAGAGACAAAGTGCCTCCCTGTTTGTTGAAATAGGCCGCCATGGTCGTGTTGTCTGTGCGAACCCCAATTTATTCGTTCCTGACCATAGACAGAAACGATTGGAGTCCCAGGAAAACAGCCTCTAACTCTAGGGCATTAATGTGCCCCCCACTCTGCGTCCCGTTCCACAGACCTGACGCAGTGTGAACAGAAAGATAGGCACCCCAGCCCTCCATAGACGCGTCTGTGAACAGAAACTCGTCCGGGGGGGGGGGCAAACGAAATTGGCACTCCCTGTGAAATCCCAGGGAGCAGCCACTGCCTCGTTGTGTGCCGACACCAGCTTTCAAGAGAGACTACTGTCTCCCAGCCCTGAAGAGAAGGCTTCCACAGCGAACTCAGGGCAGCCTGAAATGGCCGCCTGTGGACTCTGCCTAAGGGCACAAGAGTGGCCATCGATTCCATTTGGCCAAAAAGAGAGGTCAGAACACGAACAGCCGCTCTCTTTATCAAGGACAGAGTACGAAACAGACTTTGCACCCTGTCCACCCTTCTCTGTGAAGGGCGTACCCGCCAAACGACGGTGTATGTCTTTGCGAGTGGAAGAAAAACAACCCCAATGCTAAAAACGTCTGTGCCAAACCTAGGCTTAGCCACATGATGGTGATTAGTTCTTTCCGTAACCTCTTAGAAAGAAAAGCTGAAACTAAGGAATTCCTGCGAGTCCTTTGTGCTGCGCAGCGAAAGTCGCTGACAGAAGCCACTGCCTCAAGAGGTAGGCTTAGCCGGAAAAGTTCCGACTGAGAGGTTACGAGCAATGGCTCAGTGAGCCTAAAAATTTAGTCAGAATGTGAGCCCATAATTTGGACATGTTCTGGCGACTTGTCAGAAACCAAAGCTTATGACCCTGATGAGAAAGCGCAATTCTGTAAGCCGTAAAAGCTGAGAAAGTTTTAACAGCTTGCCTTGTTTTTCACCACAGAGGCAAAAAACAAAAATTGAGGCCTCAGCAACTTCACCCTAGAAGGTGAAAAATAAGAGGTATGCCGCACCAAAGATGGGCGTACATACCGCGAAGCTGCCTAAGGCAGAGGGTTTAACCCAATGTGTGTTTGCTTAGCTCCGCATCTTGCCTAAATAAAGGCCAAATGTGGCCAGCCGACGCAGATCACAGCTTCTCCCAGAAGATGGACCACAAAAAGCAAAGAGCGGAGTAGATCCGCCTCTTGTTTGCAACCTGAGCCAAGCAATGTGCCAAGAAAAGCGCTGGGAGGCTCCGCTGTTCAAAAGACTTTAGCCAAAGCAGCTAGAAGCGACATGACATCCTTCTCCCGTGCGTCACGACGAAACTCGAAGTTAACAAGAGCAGAGAAGATAGAGCTCTATAAAAAAAAATCTTGCAAAGTTTCCTAAACAGAGGATAACTTGAAAAGATCATGTGCTTATTCCCCCAGAGACAAGAAAGAGGACTCAGTATAACATACTGTTCTACTGTAGCCGTCTTCCCTACCAGAATAGTGACAACTTTCTCTACCGCATCGTCACGAAACCTGAATGGGTCTAATGACGACGCGATCAATCTCGCCAGAGATCTCTGCAAAGTCTCAGAGAGAGACGATAACTCAAGCAAACGTAAGCCAGTTACTCCAAAGACAAAAGAGAATTCTCCGAAAACGGGACTACTCTGTCTCTGCTGTATCATCTTGCCTAAGGACTGCAAGTTCCGGAAAAGTGGAACGAGGCAAGGCAAACGAGCCAATCAAATTGACTGAAATATGCAGCAGTGTAAACCTCTTAGCCAAACCAGCAGGCAAAGCTGAGGCTAAAAACAAAGAAGCACGGTAAGGCTGCGCTGAATCAGGAGCCAGACCTTGTGCTGTTAACCACGGTACAGCGTGAAACGCACCGCCATACTGCCCAGTAGTCAGTAGCATAGACAGCTCAAACGCTACCAACGGGAATTTCCGAAAACGGGAATTTCCGAAAACGGAACTGCTGTTTCCAGTCCTTCGCAGAACGGGAATCCCCCAAAGCGGAAGGAGGTTGGGCAACAAACCTACAAGTGTTGCCGCACACTCCTCGAACTACCGCGAAGTAACTTCCGCCGCCAAAGCCAGTGCTAGCGGAAGCTCAACCAGTACACGGAAGTTGGCATCTTCGTCAACCTGAACAGAAGCACCAAAATCCGACTCATAATCCCGCACATCCGTGCAACAAGGCAACGAACTTCCGCCCTGACTACAATAGTCAGGCGAAGCGTCACCCAGAAGAGACGACACACGAGGGATGCGATACCCAAGCAGTGTGTCCCTAGGGACTGCTTTCCTGCCCAGAGGGCGGAAGCGGGGAATGTCACCCCCTCCTCAAAATACCGTGAAGCCACTTCCTCCGCTAAAGCCAGAGCTTGCGGAAGCTTAGTCGGTATGCGGAAGTTGACATCTTCGTCACCCTGGACGGAAGTGCCAAAATCCGACTCATAGTCCCTCACTTCCGTGAAGTCAGGCAAGACACTTCCGCCGTGACTACCATAGTCCGACGAAGTGTCGCCCGGAAGAGACGCCCACGAGGGATTTTATACCCAAGCGGTACGTCCCTAGGGACTGCTTCCTGCCTGAAAGGCGGAAGCGGGGAAAGCTGTGAAAGCTGTGCTGCCGCACCAACCGCTCCTCTAGGGAGTGTCGGAGGACGCACTTCCCCTGTTCGGTCGGTCTGACCGAACGCGTGTCTGGGCTTTTCCCTCGATCTAGACGTTCACTCAATCGGAACGACGTAGACCTAGGGCCTAAGCTTTCGCGCACACGAACCGGTGTGGCTACTCTCTCCAAACACGCACTTCGTTTTGGCCGGAGAACCCGGTTACTGGCGAAGTATAAATACCTTGATCGTCGTCAGTCCAAGAGGCCTGGGAACGCAGTAGGGAAACACCACGGCTGCCCTCAAACGAGGCGTGAACGTCGGCGGACGTAAAAGTGGAGGAAGGCGGACACACACCCTGGCAAGGGAACGCACACCTCCCACACCGGAAGGCAAAGACACATCTCAGCCTTGGTAGACGAAAACTCGGCTGAAAGAGAGGATATCTAAGCACTCAAGGAGTGCAAAATAGCATAAACATCCTGCTTCTCGCTAACAGGGCCTGAACCGGACAAGACCGGTGAAGCAGCTGAAGGCAAACTAGGCATAGCCGGAGAATAAGGTAAGTCTATCGCACATCAAACGAGGATTTAGACAAGGATCTGTGACTTTAATCAAAGCTTAACATGCCGAACTCTACGACTTACGAGAAGGCTTCTTTGTGGGAGAAGGCTCGGCCACCGACTTAGCATTTTTATTCTTTCCTTATCCGACATGGCGAACGGAAAAAATGTAAACAAAGCTAAGTATTCGACCAAACCTAAGTCACAAAACGATAACAAACGACAAAAAAGCTCACCCAAACACACAGTAGGAGCAGAGGGACCGTGTGCAAGTACCAAGGCAGGGTCTGACAAAGGCAGAAGTCAGACAAACCGGCTGAAAGCCGGAGCAAAATCAAAACACGTCTGTAGACACAGATCGCTGGAGAGTGAATGATTCAAAGATGGCGGCAAGGTCAGGAAGTCACGCGTGACTTTGTCATGTTAAGGGGTCAAGGTAGCTCTTTTTTAGGGTGACCTCCCCTTGTTACCAAGGCGATGCTATTCAGCGTCCTAGCACTAAACTGGAGTAAATTGCTGTATGTGAGTTGGGATAAGAATGTAATTTAATCCCCCTTAAAGACCTACCTCCATTTTAAGACCTAATCTTTGAAGTTAGATATATATTTGGAGGTCTTAAAAAGGGGGGGGGGGGTTGTTCCACTATATAACCACGTTCTCAATGTATGGACTCTACTTTGATTTTAAACAACTTCTCACCTTGAGTTTGCTGGGGGCACAGGAATGGCGGGTACCTCTCCACAGCATCCTGAGCAGAACGCCAAACGACACGGCCAGTTGACCCCCTGACCCCAGCACGTTGTCTCGGTTAATCTCATTCTGAAAAGACGCCCCTGTTGGAAAACAAAAACAAACAAAACGTCAACACTGGTTGCAACTTTCAGATTGATAGTATTGATATTGTGAGTGTGCGGAGGGGGCAGGGGGGGATAAGGGGGAGGGGAGAGAGGGTGGAGAGGAGAGAGAGAGGGGGGGGGGGGAGGGGCTGGAGGGGAAGGGAAAGAGAGGTTGGATTCCAGAAAATAAGAATAAGACGATAAACATATCTCCCATATCCAAGGAAGGTTAGAGAGAGGAGAAGTAAGGAGACAAGAGTGCAGGAAAACGAAAGAGACTGACCGAGGAAGAAGTCCCTGATCTCGCGCGTGTTGGAGAGCACCTGGATGACGCTGTTCATGAAGCAGGTGTTGCCCAGGTTGTCCAGGCCGGTGAAACCAGGTCGCACCACCGGCACGTCTGTTTGCTGTTTGTTCAGAGGCTGCACCTTGGCTGTGGGTTTCTGAACAACACAACACAGTACATACAGTTAGGTCAAGGCATGGCCGGTGAAACCAGGTTGCAACACAGGTACGTCCGTCTGCTGTTTGAATGTATTATGTATTGAATGAACTCAAACCAAGATATATTCCTGTGTACTGCACTTGGTTGTAATAAAATCTTTTGTCATCATTTTCACGAGTTTTCATTCACAAGCACCTGGGAAATAAATCTCATGTAAAGCGACAAAGCCTAAAGCCAAATAAAAACTTCCAGGGACGCAAGACTGACCTGAGTTTTTGAAGTACTTGCGCCAAGCTGAGAAGACGATGACATGTCGTTGGATTCGGAGTCGCGACGGTTGACGTCAACCTGCGACATCTCGTCAAAAGCAACGGCACTGGTACTGCTGTCCGAGGACGCTGCCGCCGCTCCTGCTCCACTGGATGCTGGTATCCATGACGACGATTTAGGTGGTGCTGCTTCTGAGATGAAAGTTTCATTTTTGTAATCAGGTAAATAATGAAAACGAAGCGAGAAACCAACTTTTTGGGGTGTTCCTTTGTGTACTTTCGTGCTTTCTTCTTTTTTTTTGGGGGGGGGTATTTCCTTTGGCTTGTGCCAATACGCTGGAAACGCCTATTGTGTAGATCGTTCTCATTTTAACCTGAAACATCGGGGTTGCACCTTTTTCAATACAGTGGAACCCCCTTTTAAGACCCCCCCAATTGAAAACTCTCTCCCCTTTCAGACCTGGGTTTTGTCAGATTTTCTGTTTATAACCTCTGTAAATTGACCCCCACTTTAAGACTCCCTCCTTTTTAAGATCTGATTTTCAAAGATTTTTTGAGGTCTCAGAAGGAAGGTAGAGCGTCTTGTACTGTAAAAAAAAATAATACGGTAAACGAGGTGGACCATTACCTTTCTTGGTCAAAGCCTCCAGCCCCGCCCAGCGAACAGTGGAAGCTTTTTCGAGCGTCAGTTCGATGAACGATGTTGTGGTTTTGTATTTGCACAATGCTGGGTTGAGGAAGTTCCTATGAACACAGAAAACAATGGTTTCATGAGCAGGGGTGCTGTAAAGGCTGCCCTTCATTGAGCCAAAACTAGTCTTTGCAGACACTTCGCAACATTTTGTTACCGAAAATTCAGTGCCAAAGCTTCGTGCAGCCGGCATTGTGAAGTAGACTTTGCAAAAATAAAATCAGGCTCTAAAAACCAGTCTGCTAGCCAGTGATCACTGAAAAATCTTTCAGACAACCTGAAAACCTCAGCTTGTTTGTCTAAAAGATGACCCATTGTTTGCCATACTGAGACCATACTTTTTTCTCAAGCACTATACGTGAAAAACGCATTACTACTTTTGTTCTTTGAGTAGAAGCTGAGTTAGGGCTTTTTCTGTGCTTCTTTTAAGTTCCCCTATAACGATGCTAGTCTCTTGCCGACAGACTCGTAAAAATTCCGACAGACTAATGAAATTTGCTCAATTGCTGTGATACACGCTCAGTAGACATGTCAGAACTTCTTGCTTCCAGCACCTCTGCATAAGCATTTTAGTTTACAGTCTGCTGAAAGTCTCATCCCAAAAAAAACAATACAAAAGCTAATAATTCTCATCTAGAGAGAACTGAAAAAAAGAATTGTTTATGCTTACTTGGTGTTGACTTTCCAGCAAAACACATTGTCCTCGGATGTGCCTTCATGAAGCTGAAGAAACTTGGCGTCACTGAAATTGAAAAAACCCATACAGTTTGTTGTGAAAACGACAAGCATGCGCCAAACATTCTTTCAATTCTGTAACAATTCGGTTTTGCGTGAATGGCCTCTTTATGTGTGTCTATCCTTGTTAGATATACTCAGAAACTAGTTCTTAATAAATCCTACTTGCTCTTTTCAAGTATTCATGTTCCCCTCCCTTTCTTTCCTTTCATTTACTCCATTGTCCCAATGCTGGAAAATTCAGGTCACTTCCTCCCAGTGGAAAGCTAGCAGCAACAAAGTCGCGCTACCCAGGTGTGTGCGTGTTTAGGTGTATTCAGCCACCTGCACTTCTGGCACAATGTCAGAGGTGCCACTGTTGCGACACAGGGGTGGGACATGGATACTGTCTCTGAGCCTGCACAAAAGGTTGACCAGTGTCTGTCCCTCCCGGGATTCGAAACTGTGACCTGAAGCCCGCTACTAACTACAGCCGAACCAAGCCAAACTAGGTCGGCGAACGTTTGGAGAATGTTACACCGTGCCTGGTTCGGTGTACTAACTAGCGGCGAAATGTATTAGCGATACCGGTCATATGATCAAGAAATATCATGTGAGAAGACTCGTGATTGGTTGACAGCGTTATAGCCGTCAGTATTGTCACTCTTCAAGGATGAAGATACAAAAATATTCCACCAATGAAAAGTCAGTTCGCCGATGACGCGCCGAATGTTTGCAGGATTGTATCGGCGAAGGTTACAGCTGCAACCCAAAAATAGGGGAATCCCCTGATTTGATGACGTTGCAGAACGTTCGCTGAACTAGTTGGGCGTGGTTCGGCTGTAGTTAGTAGCGGGCTTGAGGACCACAAGTCCAGAGCTCTACCAACTCAGCTACCCAGCTACTTTCTACAATGCCACAGGCCTGCTTTCGACATACCAACCTCACAACATGTAGTTCTTGCAGCAAGAAAGAAGTGCTGCTACAATACTCGCATTCCCAGTTGAACTTCCGAACCAACCTATGTGTAAAGAAATCTACAAATATTTCTTCACAAAGTGTCTGTTCCTGCGCACCATACTTCATTCCACAAATATAAAATTTCAAAAGTAAATTTTCATTTAATTAATATACTTACCAACTCACATAGATAGCAATAACTTCGTTTGGTTGCTAAGACATTGAAGCACTCTTACATGGTAACATGGGGAGATAACTCTAAAACAAAAACCACCTGCCATATAAGGCATGATCCGTGGTAGTTATCTCCCCTACCGGTGCCCGCGCATGCGCAGGCCGTATACCGGTAATACTCATTCCGTTCTGAAACCCATATCCCTTTATACAAATTGCGGGGATGGCTGGGAGGGAATTCGATATGTGAGTTGGTAAGTATATTAATTAAATGAAAATTTACTTTTGAAATTTTATATTAAATTACATATTCTTACGCAACTCACATAGATAGCAGATTGCTAATCTAGGTGGTGGGTAAATTTACTCACAATTAACATCTTGCCAGTATCTGGCCTGCCGCTAAAATAGCTAGCAGACCGAAAGTTCTGTACTTCCAGGAACCAGATACGTCCCGTAGGAAAACATAAACAAAGGCATCTTCTGATGTCTAGCAGATGTGTACTAAAATAGCGGGAACTTAAAATATCCCGCAGATAGAAACTCATGACTACGTTCTTGCACGTTCAATGAGCTGCATTCAAGACTTATGTAAGTCTCTAAGCCTTGAGAACAGATAAAGAAGAGGCTCACACTCTGACTTCTAGAGTCCGAGCTGCCTGAAGAGGGAGGACTGACTGCCCCCCCTCCCCTTTTCTTGCCACCACTGTAGGCATGCCTAATCAATGTGGCAGATCATCTAACTAAGGTTGACTTCACTAAGTCATTGCCTCTACAAGAGTTGATGAAAATAAACAAAAGCCTTTGTTCTGATGAACTAAACCGATCAGTGCGAGTTAGAAATATATTTAAAACTCGAAATGTTCAATAGGCTAATATGGCTCTAACAGAGCCAAACTATTGCACGTGGATTGAATTGTATTATCAAAGCTGGTTCCTCAGGTTTCTGATTATTTGCCAGAAATTTGAATCAAACCTAAGCGCTATAGATCAGTCTTTCTCCAAAGAGATGACTATAGCAAAACCAGATAGAAAATGCACCTATACTCCCGCTTCTCTCAGAAGCTACTAGAGTAAGTATGACTGCTTCTCGTGTTTAGATTAAAAAGGCTAATTTTGTCAAGGATTAAACAATCCGATCTCAAAAGCTCGAAAACTAGGAGCAAATCCCAAGTCGGGACTGGAGATTTGTTTCCAGCCAACCAAAGGGAGGCTCCTTTAATCACGATGGCTATAACGAGCCCAAGTGAAAATTTTTTTGCAACCTAGCTGTATCAGTGCAACTGATATCGCGTAACGTCTTAAAACAGAGACGTGGGGAAAATTCAGAAAGCCAGAATAAGTGGTTCGCCACCTGCAATGAACGGAGAGAAATGGAGTTCTTTCCGTTAATAATACGCCATTTGTTCCAAGCCAGTCAATGTGACATGGAAACTAAGCCGCTGAACCCTTATGGGATCTCTAGACCAAATCCAGAGTTGAGGCAGAAGCCCCTGAGCGTCTCAATGATTCCCGTACGGTAGACACCCGTGTGGATCGAGTGTAAAAAACAGCGCCCTCTTGCCAGCTTTAAGGGCCTTAAGGGCTGGCAACCAATGAAAAATGGGCCCATAATGTGCGACCGACAGGCCGCTCCGAGTAAAATCGAGAGTATATCCGGGAACGGTGAGACGAACATTTAGCAGAAGGAGATAGTACCGAGAGGCAAAAAACTTCTATCAGCGGCTTCTACAAATTCACCAGGAGTAGAAGCGCGTAAAGAGATAGAGCCCAGTCCGTGTGGACATACTTGTTCGACTGACTTTGAGAGTCTGCCAAGACAAAAACCTCTCAGAAAGGTACTTCGCTGCTAATAAGATCTCGTGGTGGTAACACCACATCAAAATCTCGCATGCTCGATGTGGCAGCGATGGGAAGCGAGATGCCCCTCCCCCCTTTTGCTTATTAAGATAAAAAAGGCCACTGAGGTGTTGCCTGATTGAATTAACGCATGTTCTCCCCTGACAAGGGGAAACAATTCCACAAGAAACAGAAGAACTGCTTCGCTGATGGAGAGAGAATCAATGGAAAAGCCTTGCATGAGCAATGGTGTGAGAATCCAATGATTGGTTGTGTCTGAGAACCAGTCGAGAAAAGACACTAACATGATCCAGCTCTTTGTTTGATTGCTTAGAATCAACATAAAAAGTAGCCACTTACGATCTATTTTGTGTACCAAAGGAGGGAGTAAACATCGGCACGATCTTTGCAAGTGACCCAAGAAAGGACCTAATCCCCTTCCAGCCGCTGTGGTAGAACACAAAGGCTGAAAGCAGAGTGATGACAAGCACTAAGACTCCAGTTGACAGAACTGTCAATAGTAAGAATAACAACATGCTATTGTTTGCCCACTGAACCCGACGCTAAATTGCGGTGGGTATTTGGCAAAGCGCCATGCCGGGAAGAAGATAAACAAACCCGACCTCTGAATCGCCCGGAGGGGATAAAGTGATGGGTATTTGGCAAAACGCCATGCTGAGAAGGTAAAGGGCAAAGCTGAGAACAGCCAGATTAGTGCTCTTATAGATAAGAAAAGCCAGGCCTGCCGTGGGCTTTTATTTTGCTGTGAGTTCTCTTTGTTAGAGAAGAGTCTGCGTGCACAGAAGAGGATTCGAAGAGAACCCTCAAGCAAGGAAGAGAATAACGTCTCACCAACAGAACAATACTGTCGGCCTAGGACTTCTTTCCGGTAAACAGCAAAGTTAAATCCTTTGTAAATGTGTCCCAACAGACACAAAGGCATCCCGTGAGTACGTAACCGCACAAGGGAAAGAACAAATCAAAGACTTGTTCAAAGACGATAATAGAAAGAAGTGCGGCCACAATCTTTCACAGCCAGGAGATCATGATCTTGAAAAAAGACAGTTTCTCCTTGCTATGAACATAAAGATGAATGATCGTCAAGCCCGGTGTAGCCGGGAGCGGTTCCGTATTAAGAAGAAAAGAATACGCTAAGTTCTTAGGCTTGGTGTAACCGAGGCCTACAGATAGCGCTCAGCGAGTGATGCGTTACTTGCGCGGGTGACGCAAGCGAAAACAACGCCGCCTCGCTGCCCACAAGGAAGTGGAGGCAAAGGAGAATCATTTGAAAAAACTTCCACAAGTTCAAATGCCCCCGAGGGAGGATCTAAGAACTTAAAGTTCGAAAATTTCCTGAAATAAGGCTCAAATCAGCTGAATGTGACGCAAGCCACAGCAAACCTGAAGCAGGAGCCTTCCCCATATGATGCCGTAAAAGGCAGAAGTGGGGCAAAACATCGTGTGAGAAAACTTTTATAAGTTGAAAAAGCCACGAAAGACTCTAAAACTTAAAGTTCGCAGATTGTTTCTGAGAAGGAGCAAAATCAGCTAAAGCTGATGGTGAAGTAACGCAGATGACTATGCTACTGCTAACCCCTCAGGGAAACAGTGCATATTAATCTCTGCTGCTAGTGCCAAAACGATGGCAGCTTCCTGTTCAGTAATATCCCAACGATCGTTGAAAAGATGAGAACCGAAAACCAATCCCGACAAGGCAACATTTGCCGAAACCGGAAAGGTTGGGGAAAACAAATTTCCGGAAGCCAGAACTCCGCGAACGGATGGACCATCCACCTGCCTTGTGCCAGCCACAAAGCTGGGAGAGGAAGCGGATGCAGCCCATGGAAAGGCAGAGGAAGCCGCAAAAGCGGAACCGGAAGCCAAAGACTGATGATTGCCGACTGCCAACACCAAAGTGTTAACGGCGGAAGGCAAAACCATCCTGCTACCAGAAGCGATAGCCGCCGAAGCCATCTTGGCTAATGGCAAGGCAAAGGAAGACAACGAAGGTCTGCCAGTGCTAGCTAGACGAAGCTTCCGGTTGGTGGTCACAGAATGATGAGCCACACGACCAGGAGCAGCAAGCCAGGGCTGAGCCTCTTGCAGGAGCGTCCCCATGAGCCGATAGCAGCGGAAGAGGAACATCGCTCAGATAAACTTTAGCAAGTTGATAAGCCACATCAGGTGACTCTAAAAACTTGAAGTTCTCAGCCCGTTTCTGATAAGAAACGAAATCAGCAAAAGCTGATGGAGGAGGAGCAGCGGAAGTGGTTGCCGCAAACACCCCTTCCGTGAAGCGGTGTGCAGTAACATCTGCTGCCAAAGCCAACAAAGGATGTAGCTTAGCCGGAAGTCGGCGAGAAGCTTCCTCATCTGCATCTGATGCTTCTTCCTCCATATGCTGTTCATCCCCCAACAGAAGCATCATAACGATCATCTGAGGGATGCCCAGCGGAACCGGCATCCGGTAAGGCAACTTGCGCCGAAACCGGAAACGGTTGTGGAACAATTTTTTTTTTTTTTTTTTTTTTTTTGAAACCGGAAATCCGTGGATGTGACCACCATCCGCTGCCCAATGCCAGCTGAAAGGCTGGGAAAGGAAGCGGATGTAGCCTGAGAAAGGCTAGCGGAAGCCGCAACAGCGGAACCGGAAGCCACAGGCTGATGAATGACTTCCGCCAACAGCGAAGCTGCTAACAGCGGAAGTCAAACCTCTCCTGCCACCGGAAGCCGCCCCAACGCCAACGGAGGGAGCGGAACCAGCAGAGGACTGAATGACTTCCGCCAACAGCGAAGCTGCTAACAGCGGAAGTCAAACCTCTCCTGCCACCGGAAGCCGCCCCGACGCCAACGGAGGGAGCGGAACCAGCAGAGGACTGTATAGCATGAGCATCGACCAGCCCCAATAAATTGGAACCGGAAGATCCTGTAACCTGTCTGCCAGCAGCCGCCCCGACTGGAATTGCGGGGGCGGAACCAGCAGACACATGCCCTTCACATCCCATGCCCAGGACCGTGAAAACGGAGCCAGGTTGGTCTGTGGAAAAACCCTTACGGTCAGTGTGCAATTCCGCCGAAACGGAAACTGACGTCAAAGGTTTGCGTACTTCGCCAAGAACACCCAAAGGTGCTGATGTCCCAGACTCAGACAAAAACTTGTCTAAAAATGAGTCCGACATATCCAACACCGTCGTTGGATCTGCGACCACGCCAGCGGACGTGACCGTCGCAGTCGGTTCGAAACGAACCCGCACAAGCGAATGAACATTTACAACACCCGAAGGAAGGGGCAGAGCAGCACGCGAGGCTATTTGCCCTTTCCGACGAGATCAAAACATGCACCTCTGTCTAAAAAGACGAAAATATCGCCAGCAAATCGGCTTTAGTCAAAGCTAAAACAGCGCTAGGCGCTTGAACTTTCTTGAAAGAAGCCGCAACAGACGAGGTAGGTTTGTCAATCGAAACCGTAACACAATTCATCATTCGCCAGGTTGAAAACGTAAACAGAAACGTTATCGCTCAGTGAAAATAATCTGAGTACGAGACGCAGTGGTAGTAGCTACCTTAACTTTATATTGGTCGCATTGCCTGACTGAGAACTGGGAGAGCAAGCCTGACTGGTCGAACTCCGAGTTTTCACTCACTCTCTTCATCTTAAGGTTTGTCCGCCATTTGTATGACAAAACTGAACCAAAATACAAGTTGCAACACGCTCCAAAAGTTAAAACAAACGCGTCTCGGTAATAAAAATGAAAGCTCTCACCCAATACTTGAAGTAGAGATGAAACAACAACAGCGTTACCAAGATTCGATGGTCAGTCACCGCCGTGAAGACCAATAGCTTTAGATCAAAGCCAGAGTACTACAGCACGTCTTGCTCCGTGCGTTGAAGAAAAAGGAATGAGTATTACCGGTATACGGCCTGCGCATGCGCGGGCACCGGTAGGGGAGATAACTACCACGGATCATGCCTTATATGGCAGGTGGTTTTTGTTTTAGAGTTATCTCCCCATGTTACCATGTAAGAGTGCTTCAATGTCTTAGCAACCAAACGAAGTTATTGCTATCTATGTGAGTTGCGTAAGAATATGTAATTTAATATCATTTACAATGAACTGATAAAAAAAATCATCACTCACCTTGTTTGGAACTTTACTGTGAATGAATGCTTGTCAAAGTGGATCTTCACTGCATCTTTGGAAACACTTTTGACGTACATGTGAACAATGATACTGTCGTCCTGGAAGATAAAACAGACAGGGATTTCAATATTTTCATTGGCATTTTGCTTTCTAAGTCACAGCAAACACAACTGAAACTGAAATGCACTAAAAAAACACAACCTCAAAAAAGCAAACAGAAAGAAACAAAACAAACAAACAATATAACAAAACACACACAACAACACAATAATGAGCAGGCAAGACAGTTCTATACTGATTAAATATGGGCAGGAATGTTTGTCATGTATTTGACAACTCATCCTCCCCTTTCTGTATTTTCCTTCCTACGTCAAAGAAGAAGTTCGTATTTACCTACCAATACTGGAGCTTTCAACTAGCCCATCCCACCGCACATGCTTTTTGTAAAAAAAAACAAAAAAGGCAAAACCAAACATACACTCTGACATTTCTTCGCTAATTTTGTTTCCTACCCGTTCAAAGAAGTCGTGCTTCATGTGCTGCAACTCCAATACAGGTTCTGGAACAGAGAAATTCAAGTTTTACGCCCTCAAGGCAAAGCCATAAGGGGCATGTTCCCGGGTTTTAACCCGACTTTAGATGAGATACACAAGTGTATGCGTGAAAAGAATGTGGAAGTTTTCTTACAAACTGACAGTGGTTCTCCAAGATGGGAGTGGGTCTGGTTGGTGGAGGGAAGGCAAGGTGACAGGGGGGTCTGACCGTAAGCATGGGGGAGGGAAGGCAGGGGGACCGGGGGGGGTCTGACCGTAAGCATGGGGGAGGGAAGGCAAGGGGACAGGGGGGTCTGACCGTAAGCATGGGGGAGGGAAGGCAAGGGGACAGGGGGGTCTGACCGTAAGCATGGGGGAGGGAAGGCAAGGTGACAGGGGGGTCTGACCGTAAGCATGGGGGAGGGAAGGCAAGGGGACAGGGGGGTCTGACCGTAAGCATGGGGGAGGGAAGGCAAGGGGACAGGGGGGTCTGACCGTAAGCATGAGGGAGAGAAGGCAAGAGGACAGGGGGGTCTGACCGTAAGCATGAGGGAGGGAAGGCAAGGGGACAGGGTGGTCTGACCGTAAGCATGGGGGAGGGAAGGCAAGGGGACAGGGGGGTCTGACCGTAAGCATGGGGGAGGGAAGGCAAGGGGACAGGGGGGTCTGACCGTAAGCATGGGGGAGGGAAGGCAAGGGGACAAGGGGGTCTGACCGTAAGCATGGGGGAGGGAAGGCAAGGGGACTGGGGGGTCTGACCGTAAGCATGGGGGAGGGAAGGCAAGGGGACAAGGGGGTCTGACCGTAAGCATGGGGGAGGGAAGGCAAGGGGACAGGGGGGTCTGACCGTAAGCATGGGGGAGGGAAGGCAAAGGGACAATGGGGTCTGACCGTAAGCATGGGGGAGGGAAGGCAAGGGGACAGGGGGGTCTGACCGTAAGCATGGGGGAGGGGAGAAGGGAGGTGGGTGGGGCTGACTGATCGCAGGATGGTTGCTAGATTGCAGAAAAGGAGAAAAGTTTAGACCAAAGCAGAGCTGATTACACATTCAGAATAAGTGACGGCAGTGTTGTATATATACCAAGGGTAGCCTACCGCAGCGGCCTGACATCCTTCCCTGGAGTGTCTGTAAATGTGTGAGGGTGCCCAGGTGTCTGACCAACACTGGTTGACTCATTAATTCGACAAGTCTGGCGGCGGAACGAAGTTCAGGGGTGGATGTTGCAGTGCTGGGACGGGGCAGCGTGAGAGCATACTGGGAGAAGGAACAAGCGTCGGGACAAGCAAGAGAGAATGAAAACAAATTTTTTTAAATAAAGTAAGAATTTCCTGAGTTACAGGAGAGGAGGGGGTGGGGGTGGGTGGGTGGGTTGCTGGATGGCAGAATAGGAGCAATATTTATACATGGTAAGAACCAAAGCAGAACTGAAATACATATTCAGGATAAGTGACTGCAGTGTTGTATATGGTAAGTATTTACTGAGTTGTACACACTAGTTATTTCCAGTGTTGGATTGGATAAGTGGACATAGTTGTACAGGAATGATGTTTCTAGAGTTACGTAAGTGTATCCGAAGTTGTACAAGATAGTTGTATCGAGTTGTACAAAACTGCACAAGCCAAAACAAGGAAGCTATGCAGAACGAACAAAAACTATGGAGGAAAGGGACCATTTCCATCACGAAGGGAAACAACTACACTGCCTCTACAACTACTTTCAGTATACATTGAACGGATTGCCCTCCCTTGGTTTTCTATTCCTCTGTAAATTCATTTTCTTTTGACAAAATAGTTTTGCACAGGAAGGAAAGTTTCTTCTACAAGCAGGAAAAAAGAACACAGCCAAATGCTAACATAATTTGTATTTATCGACGCTCAAGAACTGGCTCTAGTCTGTGAGCGCATACATTCACAAATAAGACTCCTTACCCAGTGATCGCACTGGGGTTTGTAATCAACAATATTGCACAGATGGCAGGATGAATAACACCTACAGAAACCAGTCGCTCGGACACAACAGACAGTCATTCTAAACACAAATTTCATAACAATTAATATTGATGTGGGAAAAACTGTCGAATAAAATCAAAACTGGTAGTGGTACAACTTACAGGCTGATGGTTTCCTTTGGGTAATAAACAGATAATAAACAGTAAATTACCAGCAATGTACGGTTAATGTGAACGCTGGCGTACCTTCCTCTTTGGTTCTCACTTCCTGCAGTGAATCCACAGGTTCTTTTTCCGTCGCAGTGTCATCAGTGACGTTCTGAGGTATCAGCTCTTCCTGCAGCCGTTCTGGAATCTGAAATCATTCCCTTTTTGAGTAAAGTACATGTACTTGCCACTACAAAATAACACTTGTAATCCCTTTCAAGACAGAGACACAACACATTTTAAATTGATGACTGTCGAATCCAACCATTTGAGGGGCACATTGACCTTGTGGATAACTAAGACATTGGCCTCCCAGTCAGAAGGTTGTGGGTTCGTATCCTGGACACGCCTGGTGGGTTAAGGGTGGAGATTTTTTCCGATCTTCCAGGTCAACTTATGTGCAGACCTGCTAGTGCCTTATCCCCCTTCCTGTGTACACGCAAGCACAAGGCCGAGTGCGCACAGAAAAGATCCTGTAATCCATGTTCAGTGGGTTATAGAAACACGAAAATATCCAGCATGCTTCCCCCAAAAGAGCCGTATTGCTGCCTAAATAGAGGGGTAAAAACGGCCATACATGCAAAAACCCACTCGTGCAAATAACATGAGTGTAAGTGGGCGGTTCTGCCCTTGAACACAGAAGAAGAGGAAGAAGTATCCAACCATTTAAGTTATCTCCCTCTTACTGCGGTTGCAGATGGAACTCTCACCTGAGTGGCTTCCAAGTCAGGCCACATGCCGGCTTCCTTCTTGACGACAGTGATGGTGAATTTCCGCTTTTTGCGCTGGGCACGGCTCTGATCTTTGTCTATGGCGCCATGGAAAGACCAGGACTGCTCCCGTCCATCTGTGGAAAAAACAAAACATACATTGTGTTTCATTTTACTAGAGTGGTTTTTAGCATTCTGTACCAGCGGTAGAGACCAACAACTTGAAAGAGTGTGGATGTGCGTGTGTTTGCAGTACGTTCTTGTGCATGTCATGAATGCGTGCGAGCGCACCCACGTTCTTCCACTGCATATGCTCATGTGTGATGTACATATTATGATGCGTGTCGAGGGGGCTGTATCACTATGAAGAATTCACACTCACAAAAAAACTCACTAGAAAGCCCCTAGCTTTCCTGGAACCTGACCACTTCTGGCTTAGCGCAGTGGCATACATCTTCAAGATTTATAAACAGTGTCTCCAACGAGAGAACATCTTGAAAGGAAAGACAGTTTAGATATAGTGGAACCTGTCTACAACAACCACCCAAAAGTGGTCCTTATGGACAGGTGGTTGTTATGGAAAGATGAATAGGAAAGACTTTTTATTTTTTTTATTTTTAGGGTTGTCGTAATTGGCAAGTGGTTGTTATCAAGAGGTGATTGCCAGGCAGGGTATATGATTCAACTGTACTTCCTGTAGTATTTTTGCTTCAGAATAGCACCAACATGTTTCTTTTATGGAAGGACAACTGCATAGGTGGAAGTGAACACTTGTGTTGTTTTGATCTCTATCCTCTTTTGACAGGTACCATTGGACATACCTGTGATGAGTATCCCCTCTGATGTGAGAACACCCCCAAAGAAAAGACTCCTTTTGTTGTCCCTTTACTATTGTAATACCTTCACCAAAATACATCTGTCATGACAGGCCACCTGCAATGTAAGGACACGGTTGGCTGGTACCAATGGGTGTTCTTTCCTCACAGCTACCACGTATACCCAAGCTCAGGAAAACTGACCAGAAAGTCTGATGGTCATCTGCTGTTCCGTGAAGGAGACCTCTACTTTATCTGCTTCTCCATCTCCAGCTCCCAGTTTTGTTGTCATGGAAACGTTTTGTTCATCCTGTGTCCATGCCCATGCAAGCTTGGCAGGCGGAAGATCTGCAAGACCAAACTTTCAAAGTTTAAGGCCATGTGAGGGCCAAATCGCTATTTTCCATATATGATGATCAGCACTGTTTGTGTGGCTTTTGTTATAATACTGATGGTCTCTGAATTAAAAAACGTTAATGTGTTTGTTTATTGTGTATGTCGTTGCTATAGAAACAGGAAAGTAAACAGCAGCCATATTGGATTTTAGGAACCGTTTTTTCCATATCCAAATGCTCGATTTCTGTCCAATATTTTGCATAAATATAGATTTAGATCATATCTACAGATTTACCATTTATTTTTTCTGTGAGTATTACAGTTATTTAAAAAAAAATTTTTTTATCATAATGTTGAAATTTTGCGTAAAATTTAATATTAAAAAAATCGTAAAGCCAACATTTCTTTTCCGATTCATTATTCAAATGGTAACTCTGTAGATAGTATGTGAAAGTACAAGTATGCAGAATTTCACAGAAATCTAACCAGTAGATTTGAAATCATGTTGTTCCCAAATGTCAAAACATGCAAACTGAGGAAAAGGCAAAAACGCACACAATTTGTTTTGAAACCATTGATAGTTGTAATTAAACCCAAAATACATACATGTATCACCAAATTCCACACTGAGGAATGTTTTTCACACCTTAGAGACACCGTTTAAAAGTTAGGGAAGACATAAAACATAAGTTATTTCAAACATGTGCAGTACACCTGGAAAATTGTTTGTTCCGAGTTACAAACAATGCATACACACACTCCCAATCACGCATGCACACCAAAAAAAGCTCGCTCACTCGCTCACATTCACACACACACACACACACACAAGCTAGCTCCAAATTACGAAACGTACCCAAGTCATCAATTGCACGCGTACAATAACCACAATATATATGAGATTGAGAATAATGTTAACCACAATAACAATGACAAGTCGCCTAAAGCGATATAAAAACATTTAGTCAATCGGTATGAAACTTAAATATCAACACCACAAACCAGTCATCACCAAGACTACGAGATACATTTAGATAGTCTCGGCTAACAATACCGAGACGGATCACGCTCGTCTCCGCAAAGCATGAGACCATATATATGTAGTACTTACTAAACCTATTTTCTGTAATTATGAGCACATTGTTAGAGTGAACATGACATTTCTATATATTTTTGAATTCAGGAAAAAATGAGGAATGCAATGCAGTCAAGGTTTAATTTGTTACTAAAAATTAGATTTTAATGACAACTTTAACAAGCAAACTCATTAATTTATTTTTAAGATTTTGAGCTGAAATGCAATACCATAGTCCGGACTTCGTCGAAGATTGCTTTACCAAAATTGCAATCAATTTGGTTGAAAAATTAGGGTGATACAGCGCTGCCTCAACTGCCTAAAAAAATCCGGATATGACGTCATCAAAGACATCTTTCCAAAAAATGGAAAAAAACATCTGGGGATATCACACTCAGGAACTCTCATGTTAAGTTTTGTCAAGATTGGTCCAGTAGTTTCCTCGGAATCACTTTATACACACACACATACACCATGACCCTCATCTCGATTCCCCGTCTAAGTTAAAACATTTAGTCAAAACTTAGAACATGCCTGCAGCATATATGCAGGGCCACCTTCCAGCTGAACAAGTTCTTCCAGTCTCTCTGACTTGGCTGCCCGCACTTTGTCTCTCCTTTTACTTTGCTTGTCTCTCACAGCCTTCAGACTGTTCCGCACCCTCTTGTGCATCCTGGCTGCTCCAAGCCTCTTCATGTGATGTCCAGTCTAGAATCCGAAGAACTGGGCAGAGTCGGCAGCAGCAGCAGGTCCAAAGTTGAACTCTCTAAGAGCTGTACCAAGTCGTTTACTCACATGGTTCGCACACTCTTCCTTGTCAATGTGAATATCCTCACCATAGGGCTTGATGTCGTTGAGCTATGTAAAAGTCTTGGAGTCACCGTCCGACAGTAGTGTTGTGTAGCGAAGCTTGTTGGTGTTCACCGATCAACGCCATATGACACGGGCTGCTTCCACCTCCATCATCCCTGATGAGCCTGCAAACAAGAACAAAATAAGAAATGTAATTTGCAAACAGAGTATTTTTTAAGTGTGTGTGTGTGTGTGCGCGCATGTGTTATTCACAGTCATTGTCCAGCTAATACTTCAATTATAATTAATGCGGAAAAAAAATGAAATAAACATGGAATTACCAAATTACTGAATATTAAATTTCTAGCAGCAGGTATAGGTGCACTGAACATTGTTAGATTGTAAACGTTAAGCATAATGCATTAATTAATACCATTTGAACGTTTTTAAATTACACTTGTATTGTGCCACACATACATGTACTATTTGCCATCCCCTGACCACTATTCTAGCTCCCTCAGTTCTGGGAAGCCCGTTGATTCTGAAGACTTGTGAATCTCTCTTGATGCTGTAGATACAGCTCTCTCTCTCTCTCTCTCTCTCTCTCTCTCTCTCTCTCTCTCTCTCTCTCTCTCTCTCTCTCTCTCTCTCTCTCTCTCTCTCTCTCTCTCTGTCTGTCTATCTATCTGTGTGTGTTTTCTTATTATTTTCATCACACACATGCACTCCCCCATGCCCTGAACTATTCAAGATACAAATTGGATTTTTACGCATGTGTTACAACTTTCATTATTATTATCATAAATTGATGATCTGTCTTTATGACGCTTTTTTTTTTAATCCATCATCCATGCCTTTGGTTTTGGTTTTCAGTTTCACTGGAATGCATGGAAAATAATATCCACTCATCACTATTACATTTACTTGTAATTTGCTATATATTATTTGAGTAAGTTGCTTAAATTTGAAATAAACTCTATTCAAATATGTCTGTGCAAACAGATATAATTTACCTTTATAGTTCACCTCACACTTGTCCAAGTGGTCCACGAGCCAGGCCGCATACTCCTCTGGCTTTTCCTGAAACAGCTTCTGCCCCGTAGACTCCACACCTGGCAGTAGGTACACATGACATGGGCATCAACACAGAGTCCAGTAAGTAAGTCCACAACACACCCAACTCCAATGTGCGAAGAGTGTCCACCAGTAAGCCAGGTGCCATCATAGCTCACAATAATGTTCAGGGTGTCGTCGACACCAAGAGTAGTGCCACAGTATCTTGCATGAACTTCTCGAACATATGCAACAGTGTCACTGAACACATGCTTCCGGAATTTCTCCAGTTGTGTGAATAGTTGGCTGGCATGAGTATGACTATGAAAGGTCTTGTGGTGAAGTCCAGCTAAATCCATGTTTTCACAGAAATTTCTGAATGTGGTGGCTCCCAGTCCACAAGCAAGTGAGGAATACACTGCCTGTCTGTTCATGTCGAACACTTTTGTCTTGGCCTTAAATTTTGTCGCAAGATACTGTTCATACACAGGCTCTTCGCACGAAGAACAGTTCACCTGGGCAAATACTGCCAAGCCACTTGTTGGTCTGGAGTCTGTGCAAAGAGACAAGCACTTGTTTTTACACTGTGGACAGCACAGACTTGCAACCATACTGTCTACTTCGGCAAAGTCTACAACACCCCTCTGGGTTTTTACCATGGTTTCAGTAGCAGCAGATGACTTAGTGTCAACTCCACCGGACACAAACCTCTCATACGATTCTTTTTTGAACTCACTTCTTGTCTTCGTGCCGAGAATGTTTTCAGTCGAAGGAATCGACGCGAGCACTAGCAGACGACCCCAAAACCGGCACTAATTCTGCCACGTCAGCCAGCACAGAAGCTGATTGCGCTGATTTCTTCGCCTTCCATTGATTCTTCACTTGATCTGTCCTCTTTTTCGTAGATTTTGGGGCTCCTCTGGTTGTTGATGGCTTGGTGCGAACCATTTTTGCACAGGAGCGTGTACTTTCACTGCTTGTAAACAAGCGCCATTGTTGTACCACGTGACCCCGGTTGAACGAATCAAGATCACATCATACGTCATACTCTCCGTATAAGGAAGTTGGCGTAGATTGACCTACATTGAAAATGTTCCGTTAGAGCCGAAGTAGTCCGGAAAATAACGAAACAACGGTCACATGCAAACAGGGGAGGCTATGTAGCAAGCAACGTCATGCAGTGTTCGCCCTGTCGTCTGCTCAAATTTGCTGATCAAGGTGTTGAAAATCGGCAATAATAAGGCAAGTTCAAGACAAATGAACGCAATCAGGCGAGGGTTGGTGTATTGAATTTATTTTTATTGCACAAAAAAAACATGTATATGCAACATCAACGGCAGAAATTGAAAGAAAAATGACCACAGTTTTCCAAACAGTCAAAATGTCTAAATGCCCAAATCTGCCCAAAAGCTCAAAAATCACCCCCGCACATCCCCTTAAACAGTGCAATGCAAGATTTTACCTACAAAAAATACTTGGCCAAGAAAAATAAAAAATCTTGAGTTTAACTTTAGTATCAATGGAGAGCCTGTTTGATTCAGCTTACAAAAAACCCACCTGTGTTGGTTATGAACTAAACTGATCATAATGAATGAGAAATAAATCTCTAAATATGTGAAAATCAAAAAAGAATGAATAAAATGCTCTTCTTCACTTCAATGCAAGTCCTTCTTGTTTTACTTTCCTGAACCCAGTTTCATAGCTCGGGGATGGCTAGCACAAATTCATTTCATAGACGCTTTTCTAGCTTTGAGGTGCTTCTTAGTCTTAGCATTGGAGAAACTCTTGAGTGCCCAGAGCATTGTATTCACATTGTATGGTTGGTCAATCGCTAGGAATAGGAGTAGGATCACAACAGTCAACAGAGTGATCGAGAGGCGTAGATCACAATATATCACTGACCAGGTGTTTATGTGAGGGAGAGTTCTTAAACAATTATTAGACGCAACAGAGTGGCTCCTCATCTGGCTTTCACTTTCAGATGAATCCCTCAAAAGAGAACTCTTTTTCTTCTACCATATTTTACCATCAACTTTGTGGTTGAGATTGGAATGAGAGGATGGTGATTCTTCAATACATACACATGTACAAAGATGACCTGATTTGGAGTCCCAGACCAATTTCCCTCATTTTCTGAAAATCAGTCTTCTACCCTTCTTCTTAAGTTATATATACATTTTGTGTTCCATTTATTCGTTTTAGGCTAAAATGAAAATGTACACGTGTGAGACTGAGAGTGTTGCAGAGTTCAGCCCGGGAGAAAATTGTGGAGCATACCACTTAATAATAATACATCATGGTTATTAAAACATTGTTCAGTATCACTACCAGTCATAGGGCTAACAAAATTCTTTTTTGATTGCTACTTTGGACACAGAGAGCGGCAGGCCTAAGAAAATGTCTTTGAGTCCCTTTTGTCAAATTCGTTTAAATACCAAATGGGTGAGAGTTGTGAAAAAAACCCTGTGGTTTCTGTCCTTGGGTAATTGGGACCACAAAACCGTTTCCATGAAATTTTCACACTCACAGTATCAAATTAGATCACTTCATTATTTCTTACTCTTAGCAATAGCAGCGAGTAACTTTAGACGAAGATCAATATCTTTGGTCCTAACTTAGATACACCAGCACGCATCTTGCACACAATCTAACGACTTCTTTCAGATCTTTTTTCAATTGAAGTTTACCTTCAGTGTCTTCAGACATGTCTTCGTTTTTCTTTCGTTTGCGATGATCGTGTATGGAGGTGGAAGAGGCAGCCACAATTGAGTCTTTCTTTGTGCACACCGTCTCCTCCATGGGAGACGAAGTCCCACTTCCCTCTCCTTCCTCGCACACGTCAGGCGTGTGCGGCCGTTTTCTTTGCGTGTCTGAACTTATTTTGCAGGAAAGATTTAATTCAATAGATCACTGGGGATAGTATGACTTCTCGGTGTCACAACGGACATTATCAAAGGAAAATGTGTTGCGTCTCTCTTTGACCGGAAGTAGTTTTTCCGGTAATTTTGAATATCGTTTTACCCAAATCTATCCAAACAATTTAACATGTAGGAATTCATAATAACATTTATTTCAACAAAGCCTCGAGCTGTAAAATGTATGTTTGCTTCATTGATCAAACAATGGTTTTCGCTGCGGGTGAAATTTGCTGCATTAATTTCTGTTCTCTTTTGTAAACAATCGAAAATTTGCACTGCATATTCAGATCAGAAAAATGTATTACAGCACCACGTCAGAAGTTTTGGTGTGGGGGAAGCTAAAGGAGGTTTAATCAACTGTCCTATTTCCTGTTGCTGACATAGAATTAGGCCATATTTTCTAGAAGCAAAGAACATTTATATTGTACATTTTTTAATTAAAATTTTTTTCAGTTGTTTTGTGAATATATTGATACTAAAAAGTATTTTACCAGAATCGCTAGTTTACCTAAAACAAAGACGTGAAACAAGAATGTGATGCTTTAATTATTGGACTCATCCACTTAATTGTTCCCTCCCATCAACTAAACTAACCAGCAACAACAAAAATCAGAAACAGATAGGTGGCCAACATTTCAAGATTTAAAGAATAAAACAACAAAAATGGAAAACGTAATAATAAAATACAATACCATTAACATTTATCCAGAACCTGTTGGTCTTCTGAGTGGTTGAAAACAATAAACAATAAACAAATGATACTAAAAAGATACAAATTTGGCTTCAGATTGTTGGGTTCGCTTCATCAAAACTATTAAAGAAGAAAATGATTTAAACAAACAATTGTCAATTGTTTGAATTTACTCTTATCTTTTCACGTTTTCTTCATTATCCTTTTCATTACTTTATCGTCCCATTGCTGGAAAATTTGGGTCACTTAAAATTCCTCTCAGTCAGTGGAAAGCTAGCTAGCAGCAACACAGTCGAGCTACCTGGGAGTGTGCGTTTTAAGTTGTAATCAACCACCTGCACTTCGGATCTGATCTTTGTCTATAGGTCCCTTGGAACATCAGGACTGCTCCCGTCCATCCAAGGAAAAAAACGTCCATTGGGTTTTAATTTATCGAAGTGTGTTTTATCATTTTGTACCACCGGTACTGACAGACCACTTCAAAACAGTGTTACATGCCACAGTGGTGACACAGGGGTGGGACATGGATACCATCTCTGAGCCTGCACATATTGTTGACCCTTGTTCATCCTGATTCAAACCTGTTTGAACCGTCGACAGAGACTGTAGAGTAACTGGGCCACGAATTTCCCGGTGATGGCCAGGACAATATGTGTGTGATTTTTTTGAATGCATCTGATAGTCCTTTTCTAATATTTACCAGTTAATTTATTGCCCGAATCTTGTGTCATTTGGTGTATGTTTGACATTTGTGGTCAAAGACAAAACTCCTGCATATAAATTATAATATTAAATGTTTTAAAATGTAGGGATCTCATTGAATGATAGAATCTTTCAAAAGACAGACATTCTTCACGTGACATGCGTCGGAGAGACATAATTTCTAAGCGTTTTTTTTCACTATAATGAAAGTTTTGCACAAAACCATTCAAAAGCAATGAAAATGTTTCCATACAAAAAGAAGTGTATTGTTTATTTCAGTGTAGTTTGGTCATTAGTCTAAAATGGCTGCTTCCCGGTAGAGGCAGACAGAAATCGGTAAGTGCAACCAATGTTTTCCAGTCAATCTTAGAATCACTACTTCACAATAGACAAGAAAACGTGTTTTTAGACGCCAATCATGTATAGCAGCCTGTTATCCAATAACATCGATAAGAGAACGTTTTTCCTACCTCTTTCAGTCTTTGGAAAGGTCTTGTCATTCTTCTTCTTAATAGTTCTGTGCAGGGCCAACCCAGTAACTGACTGCATGTAACTGACTTGAGCTACATTCTTGTAATCATGTATGTTTCTTTTTTGTTATTTTCAGACCAATTGTAAAGGAAGATCGGCATTTTTTTATGCTTCAGACCATAAAGGGAGAGCTTTACAGAACTGTGTGGAGCCCACCAACTTCAATCAGTTGACATGGATTCAGACTATTCAGGTTTGAACTTTGATTGTTATTTTACTATGGTGCTGTCAGCCCTGCAAGTTTTGCAGGTGCTAATGATCCAGACCCATGGAAATAAGGCCTAGATAAATACCAACTGTCCAGCACTCTGTGCATTTAATGTACATGTATACATCATTTCCACCGAAAACCCCGAAAACTTCTGAAAAACCCTGAAGACCTCATCAAAACTTGAGAAAATTCGTCCTTAGATCGTGTTTTGTTACATATTTGTTTGAAATCAGGACTTATATCTGCAACTTTCACCGTTCATGGCTTTATTTTCGTGTTTGTGCGAGGATTTACGAAGGAGTGGAAGCCAGGGCCTAGCATTGTAAGCCGTTCGGCGTACTTTACGCCGAAATAACATCTCCAGTACGCGGAATTCGATTTGGTGTACGCCGAAATGCAAAAACCTGTTATTCCCAAACGGTAAACCCAAACAGTCCCAGCTTTCGTTTTGTGCGCCGTTCGATTCAATTCTCAATCGGTTTGACAGTTTGAGCACGCACTTCCTCTGGTATCGCGCGAGCATGCTTTGTGCCGGTGTTTTGTGGCTCTAGACTTGAAATAATGTCTCGAAGCGACATTGTTGAACGTGGTCAGCCATTCAGTGAGAAAGAATCCAGGTATTCCTGGAAGTGGTAATGGCTGGATTTCGTTCCGAAGGCGGAAGGCAAGTCAGAAGAAGTAATGTGCCAATACGGACTATGGCTCCGAAAGGTTGCTATTTCTGTGAAGGCATAATTTAGTTGCTCAATCTTCTTTGGGGGGGGGGGGGGGGGGGGGGGAGGAGGGGAGGGGTCATTTTAGGTAAAAAAAAAATCTCTAAAAAAATCTTCAAATTCGGGGGGCTTTGCCCCTGGACCCCACTGGGGGCCTCCTGCGGCCCCCATACCCCCGCCTTTGTAAGCTGAACTCACTTTTTCCAATGCTAGGCCCTGGGAAGCACTAATCACATGACGTCATCAATACTTGTGCTTTCGAGTAACAAGAGTTACCTTCCTTGCATTGAATTGTTGCATCGACTTTGTCGAAAATCCAGCTCTTAACACAAAAATAAGGGTGCATGTAGCATGAATCAGGCATGCCTTCTCGCAAGCATGTCCAAAACTTCACTTTGAAGATCCAAAGCCTTCTCCTTTTGGCTGTCAACTTGCGTATTTTGGAGCCATTGTTGAATATAACTGCCGGAATTCTATGGTAAGATATCCCAAGATCCCTAGTACTTCGTTTCGAACAATGCTTGACACAGCAATCGTTCGTCATGGTGAGAAAAATGAAACTGAATAGACTGACGCGACTCGCTTTCAACCATGCGGAGAGTGGGAAACTGCATCACCCGCCAGTGTTTACCCTCCAGGGGTGGAAACGCACAAAGTGATGACGTAGATCGGGATAGGTCGTATCAGTAATACTAATTACTAATACTAATAGTTTATTGTCGTATTGAATGTTGGTGAGTAAAATATGTATTGTTTTTACAGACGAAGAGGTTGTGGAGAACCCAACGTTCAAAGCAGCCTACAACCTTGAGCCTCTGCATCACAATCAGCGCCTGAGATGGGACCACCAGGTGTGTATATTTTCTTATAAAAATTTATTGATCTTTCTGTCACTGTTAGTGTTACATACTACAGTCTACGAAGTAAGTTTTACTTTTAGATAAAAAAAAAAGGATTAAGTCATTAAGCATATATATTTTCTCAGACTCAGTCAGACTCAGAGATATTACTTTTGTTTTAGAATTGGCATGCAATGATTTGAGAACCTTGCTAAGCACTGTTCTCAAAACATGCCATACAACAGATAGATCTATTTTCCAGATGGCCAAATCTTCCGCCTGATCGCCAGGGGCGAGTAAAAAATTGGCCGGGCTAGTAGAAACCGCCTGGCAACTCGCCCGGCTGGCCAGTGAAAATTCTGTTCTAATGCAACACTTCTTTCTTGTTGTACTATCTAGTTTCAAGGCGTTATAAACAACTGTGGTATGTACCGGGCTAGTGACGTCTTTGAAGTTACTCACCGGGCTGGCGAGTTTAAAGGCACAGTGCAGCTCACAGCCTTCGTTTTGCGTTTTTGTTGCAGCTGAGTGCATTTACAGTTCAAAAATCCTCCTATGGTAGTAAAACAAACCCAAAATTACCCAAGGACGACATCTGTGAAGCTCGACAGTTTCTTGTTCACGCGAGTGCATAAATTAACCTAGTGGTGTTTGGTCGGAGTTCGGTTGGAGTTCGATTCAACTGAGTGATTCCGGCCTCAATTTTTACACAAACTCATGATGACGTCTGACATAGTTTGCTTAGTGACGTGTCTTTTTGTGCATGATGTGGTGATCTACCTGATCTAAATTTAGATCCAAAAATAGGTCAAGACCAGCCGGGTCCGAGTAGGAAATTAATTCGTAAAAAAATCGCAGTTCTTGACTCTTTGGGTGCAAGTCAATGAAACTTGGTAGTTCTTCTAACGGATAGCTGCCTGAGGTATGACTAAAAGCCCCAGGGGCTCCGTGCACCTGGATTTGACAAGTTCAGTACCTTTAAAAATTTAAGATTTAGCCATCCCTGTTTTCTCAATCGGTATGAAGGATAGTTTATAAATGTATACAGCTGCATCAAGTTTGTGGAAGTTTCCGTGCAACCCCCCCCCCCCCCCCCCCCCTTTTTTTGTGTAAACCATAAGAAAACCATATCAGCATAAACTAAGGATGTCTGCAAACTGCATGTGTTCAATGTATGATATTGATAACATGGTTTATGTTCATACTGACAGTGACAATTTTGTCTGATTGCTGTGCAGGTGAGGCTGATTGGAGAGAAAGTGTTTGATCCTCAGATACACCTGTGTGAGAAGTGCCAGTATCCCATCCTTGTGTACGGTCGCATGGTGAGTAGCGTGTCGAATTTAGGTTAGGAAATGTGTGTGAAATTATTGTGTAGCAAGTAATGTACTGTTTTCAGATCATTAACATTAATTTAAACAAAAAATCCTAAACAGATAGACTGCTGAGGCCAACAAAAAAAAGTTGTATGTTTCTGGTCACCCGACCCTACCTAGTTTTTTCCCGCCGACCCTAGACTTTTTCTTATTGCATTTGTAAAAAAAAAAAGAAGAAAAAAGCGTCAAAACGAAAGTAACAGACGGCAGACGACACAAGGGGGATAACCCCGCATCCCTTTTGTCTCATTTGTTTTGTAATGTGTTGTCTTTCTCTTTGTATAGTAAGTCTAGTCTCTTTGCGTCACTGTATAGTTATTAAGCCGCCATTATATGGGGCTTACTGGATTCACTCTGTCTGTTTGTTTGTTTGTTTGTTTGTTTGAGTAGGGCGGGCGGGTGGACGATGTCTTACAAACAAGTCGGGTAAGACTTGTATCTCTGGGTCAATTAAGCTCAAATTTCGTGAAATTGTAAGGAATAGGGTTACACGGGTGTATGCAAAAAATTACATTCCTAACGAAAGTCAAACGGAAGATATTGGCTAAAACGCTTTTACAAACCGAACCAAGGGACGAAACCCGCTGGCAGAAGCATAGGTTATGCGGGAATTCCCGCACGTTTACTCCCCTTAGAATGTGTGTCGTTGGTTTTGTTCAATTTCATTTTACGTGCTCCGATATTTAAATGCTTAGTTGGGCGGTAAGAGTGGAGTTTGTTTTATTGGTGTGTGTGGTTCCGTGGTACGGACTCGTTTGCCAAATAATGTTTTGGTCTTATGTTATTTAAGCCGCCATTTATATATAATGGGGGGGCTCGGTAGCTCAGTTGGTAGAGCACTGGACTTGTGATCGGAAGGTCGCTGGTTCGAATTCGGGCCGGGACGGACACGGGTCAACTTTATGTGCAGTCTCAGAGACGGAAGCCATGTCCCACCCCCGTGTCACCACAGTGGCACGTAAAAGACGTTGGTCATTCTGCCATAAGTGCAGGTGGCTGAATACACCTAAACACGCAGACACCTGGGTAGCGCGACCCCGTTGCTGCTAGCTTTCCACTGGGAGGAAGCGACCCGAATTTCCCAGCGATGGGACAATAAATAAATGAAAAATGAAAAAAAAAAAAATACCTGCAAAAAAATTTCTGCTAGAATCTTGTGAATGACTAAACCATTATTATTGTGATTTTAGTTAGTGGTGTTCCAAACCGCAGTGTTTGAGAATGAAGGAATGCCTGTTAAGTTGTTCGTGTGTACTGTGTGTGTGTTTAAAAAAAAAAAAAATTATCATTTAATGAACTTTATTGACTGTTGTTACAAATTCTTTTATCAATCATGTTTTTTTCCATCAAAATCTGTCAGTGTTGGTCATTTAAGGCCTCATTTGTTGGTTAGTCACTTTGAATCTAATTTGTTTTAACATGTAAATGAGGCACATGAAGGAATCCTTTAATTGAGCCCAAAGTTGACTTTTCAAAGACTTTGCTAAGTGTTTTTTTTAAACCAAAACTTCAGGGCAAAAGCTTCGTGCAGCAAGATTGAGAAGTAGACTTGGTGCAGTGGACTTCGCCCCCAATTAATATGAGGCTTGAGAGAGATTGCATAATGGGAATTCGTTCATAGGCAGTATGTATTCTTGTGATTATGTTTACTAATGCAAGCCTAGTACTGACCTGCGCACATGATTTTATACTGTATTCTTGTGTCTTTTTTAGCTACCGTGCAAGCATGTGTTCTGCCTGGACTGTGCCAAGAAATATGAGAAACTCTGTCCAAGGTCAGTTATAATGTGCTGTAATCTGATCAAGAAAACAAAATAACTTGCAATTTTTGAGTCACTTGAGAAAAAGTGACTCTATGTAATCGGTCAGTGTTAGTCTGTCCGGCCGGCCGGCCGGCCGGCCGTCCGTAGACACCACCTTAACGTTGGACTTTTCTCGGAAACTATCAAAGCGATCGGGCTCATATTTTGTTTAGTCGTGACCTCCAATGACCTCTACACTTTAACGATGGTTTCGTTGACCTTTGACCTTTTTCAAGGTCACAGGTCAGCGTCAAAGGAAAAATTAGACATTTTATATCTTTGACAAAGTTCATCGGATGTGATTGAAACTTTGTAGGATTATTCTTTACATCAAAGTATTTACATCTGTAGCCTTTTACGAACGTTATTCGTCCTGATATGGCTCTGCGTAGTCGGCTGGACGTTAAGCAACAAATAAACAAACAAACAAACAAACAAACGAACGTTATCAGAAAAACAAGGGAGATAACTAGCCTTTTCTGTTCGGCAACACACAACTTAACGTTGGGCTTTTCTCGGAAACTATAAAAGTGACCGGGCTCAAATTTTATGTGAACGTGACTCATTGTGTTGTGAATAGCAATTTCTTCCTGTCCATCTGATGCCTCATATAATATTCAGAACTGCGAAAGTGACTCGATCGAGCGTTTGCTCTTCTTGTTGAGATCAGAAACCTGCTTGTAGAAAGTACATGTATTGTTTTACAGCTGGCCTGAAAGTGGCGAGTATTTTACTCGCCCTGGTGAGTAGAAATGTTCATCTACTCGCCAAATGCGAGTAAAGTTGCTGCAACAAATTGTAGGTTTGGCTAGTTAAGTTTGCTCTCTGGCTAGTCAATTTTCAGAATCACTAGCCAAAGGCGAGTACACCATTTGTTGGACTTTCACTGTTTCAGGCCTCTACAGTCATGCATGTGTCAGAGTCTCTCAAGTACATTACCGTAAAATCCCTAGCATAAGCCCACCATCTAGAAAACGCCCACCCCCCACTTTGGGCCAAAAGTTGTGCACAGGGGTAACTACCTAGCAAACGCCCACCCTGCTTTTTTCAAAGAGACTATAGGCTCACTTTCACTAGGATTTGTGCAGACTGTTCTAAAAGTCATCTTTTTCCCCTTTCTTTACTTTTTCGTGTTTCTTTCCTTTTTTCTTATTCTTTGTCCCCTCTCCTCACTCCCACCCATCGTTCATGTTTTTTCGAGTTTCTCTTCTCTTTTTTCCCTAAGTTTGTGGGCTTTTCTTTCTCAGAAAGATTGGGCCTTTTGAAGACAAAATCCAAGTTCAGTTAACGTTTCATTTCCAAAGACGATCGTGTAATTTCTTCCCTGTACAGAAAGAAAGGGCTTCATTGGTGTTGACATTTCGACATTTCATCAAGTTTCTTTTTCCCGGAATTGTGTTGTTATTATTGTTTGTCCTTGCAAAGGTCTGGCGATTTTCTTTTTACTTTATAAATTTATATGAATGACTATGCTCGTGTTGTTTTCAGAAGAGCCAGTCCTTTTCTCTCTCTCTCTCTATCTCTCTCTCTCTCTCTCTCTCTCTCTCTCTCTCTCTCTCTCTTTCTCTCTCTCTCTCTCTCTCTCTCTCTCTCTCTCTCTCTCTCTCTCTCTCTCTCTCTCTCTCTCTCTCTCTCTCTCTCTCATGGTTGGCCTTCTTTGCCTCAAAGTCCTTTTTTTTCTTTTTTCCTTCACTTCTACTCACACGACCTAACTTACATGCTTTCGGGGTTTGTATTCACTCAATTACACGGTTGAGCACAAAACTTACTTTGTGCAAAGGGGTCTATCCCTAGCAAACGCCCACCCCCCAATTTTGCCTTAAATCTGTGCACAGGGGGGGTGGGCTTATGCTAGGGATTTTACGGTACACAACGTTTCTTATCTAAAAGTGTTTCCTCACTATATGAGGAAAAAGGTATATTATGATATAATATGTAAGTGACCTGAATAAAAAAAATATTCTAAATGGCTTCTAATCCCTTTGAAGCAGTTATCTTTCTTTGCATCTCATTTTAACAGACTGCAGTTCTATGAACAGTTACTTCCCCTGGACTGTAAATCTGTATTTCCCTGCATTATTTGGGGAGGTGGGCCAGTGCAAAATGGACAAATTGATCAAAACCCTTTTCTAAATTTTTTTCCAGATAATGGTCTCATAACATACCTAAAATACATGTGTGTCTGTGTTTTTGTCTAAAGTGTCATATTTATGTGTCAATAAAGACAATATTTGAATAGTTTATCTTCAACGTCGTTTTTCTCATGTCGGCCATTTTTGTGGCAGTTGCATCTGTGGTTGCGATTTCTCTGGCTGTAATTTAGCTAGAGCAATAACTTTTTGTGCAGTTTGTGCAGAATATCACATTCTGGGGGATTACGAAAGGATTTTGTTGCCATTGTATTACAGTCATAACCAGGTTATTTCAAACAAAATTTGTGCAGGGGTTACCCTAAAGTTTGACGATTGTAACAAAGAAATGTCCCTAACTCCAAATATAAATATAATAATCAAAATCTTCTTCATAATCCCCTAGACCATACCCAGAAAGATAAAATATAACAATAATTAGAAGTGTGACAATCATATCTGCTGAAATATTATTTTCCCCCTGTACCAGTTTTGTCTGTTTTTGACTGTTTTTGTCGCGTAAAACAAAAACCAGCAACCCAAAATACAAAAAGTGACTATCATTTATCATTGTTTATTCATTACTTTCATAAAATAACATTCAAACAAAATAAAACATTCAAATTAAAAAAAAGACATAGTGCACTGGCCCACCTGCCCTTAACAACTTCGTGAGTTTACATTCATGGAGATACGATTTCTGTACTTACTGCACTAGTGTTGGAAAATTAGTCGCCAGTTTTTCAAGTAGTTTATATCGTGTGTGTGCGCGCGTGCGTGTTTGTGTGTGTGTGTCCTGTGAGTGACTGCATAGGAATTTAGGATCCTTTTTAGTGCATTTCTCAATTCTTAGTAAATGTTTTTATGAGGACAGTAACATTTTGAGTCTTGAGTTGATGTTGAACTTGCTCGTTCTTGACACAGGGTAGGTGGCAACCCTTGAAGCAATGCTGCAAGCAACCAACCCCTGATACTGTCCTTAATGTAATATTGACTATCATGAGGTAAACATTGTAGGTTGCTTGTTAGTTGTATCAGTAATTGGTAGGTTTTACACAGGAAAAATCAAACTTGCATAATTTTTTTTGCAGATGTGACAGTCGTGTGGTGCGTATCGAGCAGTCGGCCCTGGGCACTGTGTTCATATGTACCCATGGCGCACCCAAACACAGCATGAATGGGTGCAGGCGCACCTACCTGTCCAAGCGAGACCTGCAAGCCCATATCGCTCATCGCCACTCTATGAAGGCGTCATCATCAGGGTCAGACCGCGTGGAAGAAAAGTTGGTACCTCACCACCCCAGTCAACAACAGCAACAACACCACATCTCTTCAACATACGAAAGACACGAATCGTCCAGAGACCGGGACCGAGAGAGAGACCGGGGGGAAAGAGACAGAGACCGAGGTGACAGAGACAGGGAGAGGGACTCCAGGGGAGAGTCGCGTGGTGGGGAGAGAGAAAGGTCTTCAGAGCAGGCGGTCTACAGACCCATCGATGCGCCCCCCAACATCAACACGGGACACCCCCCTCCCATGGCCCCCCACCTTCAGCCTCCCCCCGGCTCCACGCTTCGCCTCCCCCCTCCCTCCCTGCAGATGAACGCCCTGCGCATGTCCATGCCCCCCTTGCAACAGCAGGGACCCCCCGCCGCCACTACGATGGAGAGCTACGTCACCGCCCCCATGCAGGGAATGGGCAGCGCCGGAACCGGTGCCAGTCGCACAAACCAGAACCTGATCACAGTCCCTATTCTGGACGAGGTGGACAACTACTCCACGTCCAGATCCGGTCGCGAGTCGGACCGATCCTCGTACAGCGGGGCCCCTCCCCCACCCCACCCCATGTCGGGCGGCCCCCCTGTCTCCTACGCCAACCCCCCTCCCCCGCACATGGGCATGCCCCCGCCTGGAGTCCCTCCCCAGGGCTTCAACCCGGCGGGGCTGGTAGGCGTGGGTCGAGTTCCGTTCAGCACAGCCCCGTTAGTCCAAGCGGTGGCCCAACTGGCCCAACTGGCCTCCTCCCAACAGAGGGCAGCACACCTGGCTGGTAGCCTCCAGCCTCAGCGCCTCAACCTTCCGCCCCCTGGGGGGTCGGTGCCCGTGTCCTCCCCGTCACGATTCCCGCACAACTCCCAGCAGCCGTTTGGTTCGTCGGGCAGCCCCATGCAGCACTGGGGTAACGCCCCTCCCCGCCAGGGTCAGAACCAGGGTCAGAGACCACCCTCCGACAACAGTAACTACAGACAGTACTACTAGATGAGCCGGTAAACAGTGGGAGAGAGTTTGAGTTTGTGCTACAGACAGTACTACTAGATGAGCCGGTAAACTGAGAGAGAGTTTGAGTTTGTGCTACAGACAGTACTACTAGATGAGCCGGTAAACAGTGGGAGAGAGGTTGAGTTTGTGCTACAGACAGTACTACTAGATGAGCCGGTAAACTGAGAGAGAGTTTGAGTTTGTGCTACAGACAGTACTACTAGATGAGCCGGTAAACTGAGAGAGAGTTTGAGTTTGTGCTATAGAAAGTACAATTAGATGTGACGGTAAACTGAGAGAGAGTTTGTGCGACAGACAGTACTACTGTATAGATGTGCATCATGTGGCGGTAAGCAGTGGGAGAGAGTTTGAGTTTGTGCGACAGACAGTGCCTGTATCTGTGAATGGAATGCACAGTGGAACCCCCATTTTGAGACCCCCCCCCCCCCCCCCCCAATTTAAGACCCCCTCCTTTTTAAGACCTTGTTTTTTTAGGCCCATTTTAAGACTTCTTCCTTTTTAAGACCAGATTTTTGAAGGTCTTAGATTAAAAGGGAGGTTTCGCTGTACACTTGCCGAGAGTACTTCTTAACTTCTGGTACACAGAGAGAGTGTGGAGATACAATTTATGTTCGAACAGCTTGTGTTCGTACAAGTTGTACAGTATGGTTGAGGACTCTGCGTCAGCACTCCTAAATACACAACAGTTATTTAGATCTGCGCTGAGGCTATATTATGGAGAGAGAGAGAGAGAGTTACACTTACAACACACCTGAGAAAGAGAAAGCAAAAGAGAGAGAGCGAAAGAGAGTGAGAGAGAGCGGTTTGCTGTTGTTTTAATGTATGTTGCCGCTCACCTTCAGACAGAAGTTTTCAGTATTTGGAAAATAGCAGGAGTACTTATTCTGTGTCTTCAGTATGAAGTCTATTTGGTACTGGTATAGCTCATTTGAGATCCCCTTTATTTCAAACACTGTGCGGTTTTTGCTCTCTGTATTCCTCTCAAATCCCGCAGTGGGGCACTGCGGTTATGAAATTAAAAGCCCCTCCTGTTTTTGGAACCGCAGGAGCTTTCTAGTTTGCTGTTAGGTAGATTTTTGGTTCCTCTTTCCTGTCATGCTCTCTTTTTCTTCATGAATTCTTTTCTTTTTTCTGCCTTCTTGCTCATTCACCTGTATTTTTTCCAAAAATCTCTTCTCTTGCCGCTTGTCTCGCGATTCATGTATAGTTTAATCTGTTAGTGTTCTGATGTAAGTCCAGCAGTAGATAGGTTAAGCCTATTTTAACATACTGGAAACTGGTAATCTTCCAGTAGGTATTAATTTAGTTTTACTAAAGCCTGCTGGGACACAAGTAATGGGTTAGTGCATTTGTAAACAGGAATCGCTTGACAAGTGGCCCCCTTCATCCCCCCCTTCCTCGTCCTGATATGGCTCTGCGTAGTCGGCTGGACGTTAAGCAACAAATAAACAAACAAACAATTCCTCTCAAAATCGATTCAAGACAATCAGACCACTATGATTTTGCGACAGAAATAATTTTGGTGGCTTTGATGCTAACAACTTCTTCATAATGACAACAGCAGTCGGCAAGACCTCACAGTCAGCTATATATCACTTTTTTTTTACAACACTAAATTCCTTTCCATCACATATTTCACATGTGCAAACAAATGATGTCTGCTGAATTTCTCATAGTTACCTGGTGACCCAGTATAGTACTGCTTGAGGCTTGATGGAGGGAAAGGTTTGCAATGAAATTTAGTTGTCTTTATAGAGACCTAAATAATATGCCTCTGCGAACAATTATTTAATTTCAAAAGGGGTACTGTAATGGTCCGCTTACTAAAAAGCGATTTTTAAAACAAATACTAGCCTCTGAACAAAAGTGTTGGAAAACAGATAGGAAAAACCAAGTAGCAGGGTACCTCAAATGATCTATAGACAGTCCCTGAATGTGAATTTTTAGGCGAGATCTCTTCCCTTTTCGCAGACCTGTTTACCATTCCGTTTTTGCCAGAATTATTTTGGATTCAGGCTCCAAATTCTGCAATTACGATCAGCTGGTCAAAGTTCCGTTGGGATAGCAATCTGCCAATTATGAGCAACGTCATGTCAATCGACTAAAGACAGTCCCTGAATGTGTATTTTAGGCGAGATCTCTTCCCTGGCCATTTCTTCCTGGCGTTCCCGCTGCTCGGCTGCCACTCAGCAGTGTATCTATGTCAGTCTGACAGGTACAGAAATAGAATTGTTCAGACACACTTTTTTTTTAAACTTTTTTTTTTACTTTTCTTTCCTTACTTTTTGTTTTAATTAAATATTTGTTTTGGCACTTTTTAATCAAAAATAAATATTTCTGATCTGCAGTTGCTTTTCGAATATAACAAAAAGAGGCATTGGAGCCTTGGTTTTCTTATAAATACTTATGCACATTTTAGCAACCAAAATGATACAATTTAATTCTTTCAACAGAGTTGCATGCATTTTTCGATTTTTAACTCCAAACATGATTTTGTGCACTGTTAATCTGTTTATCCAAAAGTACCCAAATAAAAAATCCTATTTGTTTCCAAAACTCAAGCACCACTGGGCAAAAGAAAAAAAGTGTTCTATATAATCAACGCTATTACAACAGTGTGAACAAATACTGTCCTCCACAACACCAACAGACACACCTTACTGACCACAGCAGGTGGAGATCAGCTGTGTCTGACTTTGAAAGGATTGGCATTTCCACATCCTGCATAAGGTGAATGCAAAGACCCCCCTCTGACAGAAAGCAATTAAGCAGAGGATAGTTCACCAGCTAGGGATTGGTTTGATTAAGGAAGTGGATTATTCTTTATAGTTGTGGCTATTTGTTATTATTTTTGGGCAAGTTGAAAAATAGTTTATCTGAGTAAAGCAGATTATTCACTGCATATTGACACTTGCATTTTAGATCAATTGAACCGAACAGGTGATGTGTTAAGAAATGTTCAAGAAATGAAAATGCAGAAGTTTGATTGTTTCACAGTTTACTTAGCTTGCAAGAACTTACAGGAAGCTTAGTGCACGGATATTTAAAGCGTAACACATGTTTCAAGTATAAATAGATATATCGCTGGCAATGTACATGTGTAATAATGATATGTTGAAATTAATTAGTGAAGTGACTTAAAGTAGGATGCCAGACACAAGCTTTCCTTTTCTACGAATTGAACTAACTTTTGTGTACGTACATGTTGCATAGACATGACTGCGAAAACAGTGTCTTGTCTATGAAATTTGGAGCGCTTGATCTGATGAAACATCTGTCAAGTCCAGTATATGTTGACCTGTTATTGAAAAGGACTGGGTGAGTACTTGCAAGGAGATACACAGGGATGGCCAAATCGTCCGCCCGATCGCCAGGGGCGAGTTAGAAATCCGCGGGGCTAGTAGAAACCGCGTGGCTGCTCGCCCAGCTGGCCAGTGAAAATTCAGGTCAAATGCAACATTTTTGGTTATACTACCGAGTTTTGGAGCCATATAAACCTTGCAGATGCAGAAACTTCTGTCGTCTGCAAAACCACCACCATGTTCTAGTGAAACGAAAACGAGGCTCCTGCTGTATCACCGCTATTTTAATTGTGTAAAGAAACTTGTGTGGTATGTGCCAGGCCAGCGACATTTCCGACGGGCTAGTGACTTCCTTGATTTTACTTGCCCAGCTGGCCAGATAAAACTTTGAGATTTGGCCATCCCTGAATACAGAAAACTGATTTGTTGAGGTGATGCAAATAATAGTGATTGTTAGTGTGTGTACGTGTGTGCATGTGTGTGTGTGTTCATGTTCATGAGTGTGCCAGTGTCCATGATTTTACATTTTTGATGTGTATTGTGCTAATAATTTGATATATGGATGAGTAATTTTCTTGAAAAGTCAAGATTTGGCAAGCAAAGTTTAATGTACAGTTGCTGCTTTTATATGGTTATGTTTCTGTTTTTTGTTTGTTGAGAAAGGTTGTCATGTTTGACCTTGTTGAAGTTAATAAAGTAAAACAATTTATAGGCTGATTTTCTTTGTGTGTGAGTGAGTGAGTGAGTGAGTGTGTGTGTGTGTCACTGTGTGTGTGTGTCACTGTGTGTGTGTGTGTGTGTGAGAGAGAGAGAGTGTGAGTGTGTGTGTGTGTGTGTGTTACAAGTGTGTGTGTGTTAATAAAGTTAAAGACTTTATACATAGTGTGTGTGTGTGTGTGTGTGTGTGTGTGTGTTTGATTTTAATTTGCATTGAAAAATGTGATTTGATATATGCAAACACATTAATGTGACTGAATGTATAGTCTACTAGATGATTACCCGCTTCGCCGGGAAGAAGTAGAGCCGAATACCCGGCCGTCGCCGGGGACCCGGCTTTGCCGGGTGTACGCCGGCATCGCCGGCGCACGAAGGAAGGGAGATCTAAAAATAGTAACGTGCAGTGACCTTCTAAATATAAAGTAGAGCCGAATACCCGGCCGTCGCCGGGGACCCGGCTTTGCCGGGTGTACGCCGGCATCGCCGGCGCACGAAGGAAGGGAGATCTAAAAATAGTAACGTGCAGTGACCTTCTAAATATAAACGTACAAACGGGAATATCGATTGACGCCGGCGCACGAAGGAAGGGAGATCTAAAAATAGTAACGTGCAGTGAAAAACGAAAATCGGTTCAGCGCTGCGCGCTGAGAGCACGTGTTGAAATATCTCATCGATCAGGTTGTGTCCGGGGTCTCTGTCAATAAGCCCACCAAATTTGAAGCAGATCCATCGAGAACTTTGGCCGTGCATGGCGATCAATCACACACACACACACACACACACACACACACACACAGACACAAGTCGTATATATGATAGATGATTGGCTTTGCAAAATCACCCCCCCCCCCCCAAAAAAAAAAAAAAAAAAAAGTCGCGCAAAGGCGAAATAACAACATTTACTTTAGTCAAGCTGTCGAACTCACAGAATGAAACTGAACGCACTGCATTTTTTCACCAAGACCGCATACTCGTAGTTTCATCAGTCTACCGCTCGTGGCAAAGGCCATATCAGGGGGGTGCTGCTTTGACATTTAACGTGCGCCACACACAAGACAGAAGTCGCAGCACAGGCTTCATGTCTCACCCAGTCACATTATTCTGACACCGGACCAACCAGTCCTAGCACTAACCCCATAATGCCAGACGCCAGGCCGCGGAGCAGCCACTAGATTGCCAATTTTAAAGTCTTAGGTATGACCCGGCCGGGGTTCGAACCCACGACCTCCCGATCACGGGGCGGACGCCTTACCACTAGGCCAACCGTGCCGGTAATCATATATAAGAAATTGATTCATCCAAACATTCCCACTGTGCACGGAAGGCAGCCAGACTGTTGATTGTTGGTGTGTGTCCAAGTGGAGGGATGCTCTTATCCCATGAAAGAGCCTGGCTATCTAAGATGGTCAGTCAACTTGTTTACACGGGAAGGACTGTGCCTTTATTTTTGGAAAAAAAATGTACAGGAAGGCTACACAGTAATTGCTGTTCAGCAAATCCGGCTTCGCATTCTGAGCAAAATAAATTATTCGCCTTTCGTGTTGCGCAAAAGTCTT
>NC_090248.1:37299566-37337066 GCF_037325665.1 Littorina saxatilis
ATGTGGCAATACAAAGTATCAGGGTAAGAAGGGGGATTTTCCCTAGCATAATAACCACGCCATGGCCCAAATAGACACTAGTTATGGGGACAGAAAAACCAAGTTAGCATAGCATAAGGGGCATTTTGGTCAAACAAAAATACAAGGGTGGTTATAAAAAGAGAAGGCTTTGGAGGTATTGCGCGTTGTTTCATGCTCATGCACCACGTTGACGGGCGCTGTGTGGCGGGGTGGTAAGACGTCGGCCTCTTAATCGGAAGGTCGATTTTTCCGATCTCCCAGGTCAACTTATGTGCAGACCTGCTAGTGGCTTATCCCCCTTCGTGTGTACACGCAAGCACAAGACCAAGTGCGCACGGAAAAGATCCTGTAATCCATGTCAGAGTTCGGTGGGTTATAGAAACACGAAAATACCCAGCATGCTTCCTCCGAAAGCGGCGTATGGCTGCCTAAATGGCGGGGTAAAAACGGTCATACACGTAAAATTCCACTCGTGCAAAAACACGAGTGTACATGGGAGTTTCAGCCCACGAGCGCAGAAGAAGAAGAAGATGCACCACGTTTAGCGACGTTCTTGTGCCCTTGTCACCCTATATTGGGCGCTCGACAACAGTGCAGAGTGGTATTGATATGCTGAATTAATTTCGCTCATTGACGCAGGTGTCAGCTGCTCAATTAATTCAGAAAAAAAGCTTCACAGTATAATATGACTGATTGGAAAGATGCTCTGATCCCATGTAAAAACCTGAACAGATCTGAGATGACTGGCAAGATGATTTACGTGGAAAGGAAGTTCTCTTACTCCAAAAATGTTTTTGTTTTTTTTTAAATGCGAGAGAATTTTTTTAAAGTTCGTGCGTCAGTTCGTGTGTAAGTATCCATCCTGGAAGTAAGTCATCTTACGTCAATGATGACCTAAAAACGATAATGCTTCACGCTGAGTGGTGTAGATGGTGGTAAAATCGACACACAAACAATGCGAGAGAATTTTTTATGTTCGTGCGTCAGTTCGTGGGTAAGTCTCCATCCTGGAAGTAAGCGATCTTACGTCAATGATGACCGACAAACGACAATGCTTCACGCTGAGTGGTGCCGATGATGGTCAAATCGTGTTTTTTTTAAAGGGATAATACCCCAGGAAAAAGTTAAACTATGAGATGCTGCGTTACAAATAATGCTACTACCGACACAACACTCTTCAGTTTGCACGCTTTCCACAAGTTGAAATCTCAGCTTCTTGACGATTGTTGAAACATTTTCTCTGAGTCAACTTAGTTTCATGATTTCTACTGTTGAAAACAATACTCTCACAAAACACGCGAAAAGACAAAGACATGACTGTTTAGCCACCCCTTAGCCCGGGACCTTTTGCAGTCACCAGGTGTCCATCTGATGAACCATTTGTACAATAAAATACATATATTAACATTTATGAATCACCAACAAGCTATATCTTATTGGGGCTTTTCTTTTTTAAAGGAGCGAAAGAGAAGAAGAAGAAGAAGAAGAAGAAGAAGAAGAAGAAGAAGAAGAAGAAGAAGAAGAAGAAGAAGAAGAAGAAGAAGAAGAAGAAGAAGAAGGAGATTGGGGCATTTCGAAATTTTCAACGTCGACAATAACTAGGAGACTCTCTCTCCCTGTCTCTCCCCCTCCCCCCCCCCCCCACACACACAGACACACACCTCACACCCTCTCTCTCCCGACAAACCCCATGCAGAGCTTCCTTGTCTCACATCCGGGCTTCCATGGCGATTAACGGAAGTGAATAGCAGGAAGAGATCCCGGTAGCTCCGCGGTGGCTTTAAACATCTCAGATTTCGTTGAAGTGATAAACTTGAAGCCTTTCACAACAGGAACAATGATTTCGGCTGTACATATACAGAACTTCCTTTTTCAGCGCACTTGTTGTTTACTATCCTGTGCTGCGATTTATAGGTAAAGGTGTATTTGTTTGTAACGGATTAATCGGTATAATTCAAGTAAAGTTTTGCGAAGGAATATTCGCCAGTACCAGACGAAACAAGTCCTTTTAACATTTAGTCAAGTTTTGACTAAATGTTTTAACATAGACTGGGAATCGAGGTTCGCCGGTGGTGCAAGGAGTGATGCAAGTGAATAGTTCTAGCCAAGCATACAGGCTCACACACAAGCACAACCGACACAGACAATTAGGTCGATAAGGACTCGAATACAAAGTTTTACGAAACAAGTTTATACGTATAATAAAAAAGGAAGACATAAAATGTAACATCTCACGAAACAACTAGATCACAAATAACAGTATAATATGGTAGAAACCAATGTGAGTTCTTCCTGAAATAAGAAAGGAGGGTACGGCGAACAGGCTCAAAAGGACATCAACTTAACTTTGTTCCACCAGGACTGCTGTATCTCCGCAGGGCGAAAGTCAAGCATGTAAGAGGCTGTTCATTCTTGTTCATTCGTGTTCGACGAGTTCCCCCAGGAACGCCCAAGGCGAAGCAACCGGAGGAATTTCGAGCGTTGAACTCGACCGTCAGGTTAGATGAAGACGAAGACGAACGACGACGAAGACGAAGGCGAACGATGACGAAGATGTCAACGAAGATACAAACGATGACGAAGACGAAGACGAAGACGAACGATGACGAAGATGTCAACGAAGATACAAACGATGACGAAGACGAAGACGAACGATGACGAAGATGTGTTAACGAAGAGAAAAAGCCTGCAACAAAATGTCCTGCGGTCAGTGCTGTACAACAATAATGTTAACATCCCCCGAACCTGTGCCTCCCCCTTTCTTTACAAATATACTACTTTCCTTTTAAATCCCTTTATTCCAGCCAAAACACAATTGACTAGAAAAGCCACATGAACATTGTTACACGATATGTTCGACCTGCACACCAGCCCTGGTCTTTCAGTCAACTATCTCCTGCACACCAGCCCTGGTCTCTCAGTGAACTATCTCCAGCACACCAGCCCTGGTCTCTCAGTCAACTATCTCCTGCACACCAACCCTGGTCTTTCAGTCAACTATCTCCTGCACACCAGCCCTGGTCTTTCAGTCAAGTATCTCCTGCTCACCAGCCCTGGTCTCTCAGTCAAGTATCTCCTGCACACCAGCCCTGGTCTCTCAGTCAACTATCTCCTGCACACCAGCCCTGGTCTCTCAGTCAACTATCTCCTGCTCACCAGCCCTGGTCTCTCAGTCAACTATCTCCTGCTCACCAGCCCTGGTCTCTCAGTCAAGTATCTCCTGCACACCAGCCCTGGTCTTTCAGTCAAGTATCTCCTGCACACCAGCCCTGGTCTTTCAGTCAAGTATCTCCTGCACACCAGCCCTGGTCTTTCAGTCAACTATCTCCTGCACACCAGCCCTGGTCTCTCAGTCAACTATCTCCTGCACACCAGCCCTGGTCTTTCAGTCAACTATCTCCTGCACACCAACCCTGGTCTCTCAGTCAACTATCTCCTGCACACCAACCCTGGTCTCTCAGTCAACTATCTCCTGAACACCAGCCCTGGTCTCTCAGTCAACTGTCTCCTGCACACCAACCCTGGTCTTTCAGTCAACTATCTCCTGCACACCAACCCTGGTCTTTCAGTCAACTATCTCCTGCACCCCAGAACGTTTATAATCATGACTCGTTCTAATATTTCAACAACGTCAAAGATACCATTTACGTGTCAGATTTTCCCAATATGCACATTTAAAAAAAATGGGAAACATGTCCACAACAACAAAGCCCCACACAAAACCATTGCCGCTTTGCATGAAAACGAACGAATTTAAACGAACTAACAGCAAAATTAAAAGAGCACAAAAAAAGAACGACACCGGTGGCATCAACCACGCGCACGTTGTCATTACAGAGAGAAGTCCCAAAATCATACAAAAATGCAAAATTAAACTACAACAATATTGCCATAGTGAAATGGCAATGTAATAAAGGCATAACAGACATAAGGAGACAACGTAGTGGACACAGGTGAGACGAACAGAAAAACGCACGTTGACACATGACGGAGAAAAACCAAATGTCCTAGCAGAAAACAGCGGACCGGTCTTAACCTTACCCCCGCGCGTGCTACAAGTAAACGAATTAACGACTTACCCATACGGCTCATGATAACTTTGTGTAACCCAGGGCAGAAAAAGCGCTTTTTCTCTCCCTGTTACCGGCTACAACCTTCCTAACACCTTTCCGGACAGGTGAAAGAAACCCCGAAGAAGTTTTGGCTGGCCTCCGTGGTGTGTGTGTGTGTGTGTGTGTGTGTGTAGATCGATTCCGTGGGAACTACAAGGTTGATTTTCATGAAACTTTACATAAAGTTCCCCAAAAAATATCTCCAGATTTGTTTTCCTTTTTTCGATAAATGTCTTTGAATACGCCATATCCGGCTAGTAGTGAAAGTTGAGGCGGCACTATCACGCCCCGCGTGAATTCTCTTCGTGAACTGCAGTGCGTTCAGTATTATTCTGTGACTTTAGCAGATAGACTAAATGTATAAATTAATTTTGCTTCACGCGATGTTTTTAAAAAATGTAATTGATATTATAGGTTGATCAGTTTGTGGCTGATGTTTTTTTGTTGTTGTCGTTTTTGTTTGTTTAATCTGTTTGTGTTAAAATATGAGTGAAGCTGAGACAGACTAAGAGAGGGAAAGAGAGAGAGAGAGAGAGAGAGAGAGAGAGAGAGAGAGAGAGAGAGAGAGAGAGAGAGAGAGAGAGAGAGAGAGAGAGAGAGAGAGAGAGAGAGAGAGAGGGAAAGAGAGAGAGAGAGAGAGAGAGAGGGGGAGAGAGAGAGAGAGAGAGAGAGAGAGAGAGAGAGAGAGAGAGAGAGAGAGAGAGAGAGAGAGAGAGAGAGAGAGAGAGAGAGAGTTTGTAAAACGGACCTATTCACCTTGATAATTATTCATCGTGCACTCTCTTGGGTGAGTAATAGCATGACCTTGGGCAAAAGACAAAGACGACGAATCAAGCCACACGACATGCCACAAAAAGGCAGAGACTCAGGTGAAAAAATAAAGTTTACGGAATAGTCTCGTGATGTTCATGTCGGTCAGGAATTCGTACTCTCTCACAGGTGGAAACTCTTTTCACAGAGATATGTCTGAAGGTTGCATACCGTTTAGGTATGTGAGGCACGTACATTCGTTTTGCTAACTGCAGCCATCAGTATGCTGAACGAAACACGCCTTACGTCCTTCCGAACCTTCTTGATGGTCTCCACAGATCCGCCCAGACTTTTACATGGGATAAGAGCACCCTTCTGTTTAGACACACACCAACCATCAGTATGTTGTACGAAGCACGCCTTACGTCCTCGCGAACCTTCTCGTTTGTTTGTTTGTTTGTTTGTTTGTTTGTTTGCTTAACGCCCAGCCGACCACGAAGGGCCATATCAGGGCGGTGCTGCTTTGATATATAACGTGCGCCAAACACAAGACAGACGTCGCAGCACAGGCTTCATGTCTCACCCAGTCACATTATTCTGACACCGGACCAACCAGTCCTAGCACTAACCCCATAATGCCAGACGCCAGGCGGAGCAGCCACTAGATTGCCAATTTTAAAGTCTTAGGTATGACCCGGCCGGGGTTCGAACCCACGACCTCCCGATCACGAGGCGGACGCCTTATCACTAGGCCAACCGTGCCGGTAACCTTCTCGTTATTCTCCACAGATCCGCCCAGACTTTTACATAGGATAAGAGCACCCTTCCGTTTAGCAACACAGATCAACCATCTGCACGAGATTACTTACAAATCAAGTACACCACAAGTGGATGCACTTATGACTACACACAATCCAGACAGCAATCAAAAGAAATGCTATAATACGTAGTCTAGTTGATTGCTGTTCTGAGTGGCATATTTGCTTGTTTTGTTTGTTTGTTTGATTGATTTTGTATGTAACACCTTTTATGTAAGCTTATAATTTATGTTGAGGCAGTTTGCATTTCTTTATTGTTCTTGTATCTTTGTATTTTTTTTCATGTACCCCGATGGGGTTTCCTGAACCAATTCTTTGCCTTTGCCTTTTATCAATCCTCGAAATTAATTTAGCACACAATGACTTCTTAATCTGTACAGAGAGCATGCATCCTGGCTGATGATTTTTTGATATGCGTCCAAGTCGAGCAACGCCCTAAATGCATGTAATATGATTGCCTAGACGGATCTGTAATTGTTCACACGATTTTGTTTTTACACGAGAAGGTATGTAACGTTGTTACGGTGTGTAAAGGATGTCCTTGATCAAGCTCGAAGTTGACTTGGCGACGTCATCGCGAAGTCTTTTCACCAAAATTACAGTGCCAAAGCTTCGTGTAGCGAGCTTCGTGAAGACGACTTCGCGAAGTTGACTTTGCCCAAGGAATATCAGGCTTTACCTGTGACCGAAAACGAAGTTTATCTCTTTGGAGTCTGTGCTCGTTGGGGTGTATGTGTTTGTGATTTTGTAACAGGGTGTAATCTCCTTTTGTGCGATTGGTTTGATTTAACTAACACATTTTCCCTGCAATTGAATATTTTAGGATTGCCTGAAATTTTTACTTCCTTAATTAATAAATCAACTACACACAGACAAAGCGACAATTAAAAGAACTGCTGACGGGCGCAGTGGCCTAGTGGATAAGACATCGGCCTCCTAATCGCAAGGTCGTGAGTTCAAATCCAGGCCGCGGCCGCCGCCTGGTGGGTGGAGATTTTTCCGATCTCCCAGGTCAACTTATGTGCAGACCTGCTATTGCCTTATCCCCCTTCGTGTATACACGCAAGCACACGGAACAGATCCTGTGATCCATGTCAGAGTTCGGTGGGCTACAGAAACACGAAAATACCCAGCATGCTTTTCACGAAAGCGGCGTATGGCTGCCTGAATGGCGGGGTAAAAACGGTCATACACGTAAAAACCCACTCGTGCAAAAACATGAGTGATCGTGGGAGTTTTAGCCCATGAAAGAAAAATAAAAAGAAGAAAAGAACTTACTTACAAATCAATGACACCACACACAATCCACGCGACAATTAACAGAAATACTATTTAACTTTTGGAATGTGGAATAGTGAACGTCAGTTAAACTAAGGGCAGACAATTCGTAGCAGAAGAAGAGGAAGCAAGAAAACTTGACAGAAGACAAAGTACGCATGTCACTTGAAGAGTCCTACATTTTGTTCTGTCGTTTCTTTATGAGCAGTGACGGTCGGTCGGTTTCCCGCAATAAATATTGCAGCTGAACATGAGGCTGACAGGTTGCACGTTTTTAGCAAAACTGTCATCCATCTTGCAATTAGTGCAGTGTCTGTTTCATTGCCTTTACAAATGGTAGGATTACCGAGACTCGTGCGCCGGGACGCATAGTGGGTATTGGGTACCGAGACCGTCGATTTGGCAAAACGGTTTAAAGACACAGTCCTTTCCTCGTAAACTGCCTTGTAGATCACCAGAGATCCGTGCAGGCTTGTACAGTACTTGGGATAAGAGCACCCTTCTTTTTAGACGCTCAACAACACTCGATATATAAAAATACAGCGGGGCTGCTTTCTATGAAGAGAGGGATTTTCCTTGTTGTTGATGAATTGATTTTTGAAGGTGACTCTTTCGTCAATCTACGGCATAAACTCACACCAAAACAGTGGTCCCACAATGCACAGACAGTAGTTGGGCTGCTGATTTCTTCTTCTTCGTGTCGTTCGCCTAGGGTGTCATGATGGCAGATAATGCGTGGCTCCATACCTCCGTCTTCAGCCCTCTAGGTTTTCTGTAGGGGTTACCCCACCCTTAGCTCCTGGCCCGTATGTCCTACCCTGGGATTGCTTCTCCGAGGATCCCACCCCGGTTGAAGCTTTTACTCGGGTTGCTCCCTCCCCAAGAATAGCTGCCTTACTGGGCTGACGAGTTCATTCTGCCCGGCTATTTCCCCATAGCTGGAGTGCCTTCGTCCGCCATTGCAGCCGTTGGCAGAGAAAAATCTCCTCTCCCTCCCCAAGAATAGCTGCCTTACTGGGCTGACGAGTTCATTCTGCCCGGCTATTTCCCCATAGCTGGAGTGCCTTCGTCCGCCATTGCAGCCGTTGGCAGAGAAAAATCTCCTCTTCCGCCTGCCTTGCCGTTGAGGCCCGGATATCCTGCCGGTGCAGTTGACTTTGGAGTTTGCTTCTCCTAGACCAGTTGCCTGCCATGGCTACACACTGAGACTGGTCTACTCAGTAGGACATCCTCTTCCGCCTTCACAGCCGTTGGGAATTCTCTTCCTCATCCGCCTGTTCCACCGTTGGGATGCCCTGAAGGTGCTATTTGCCCATAGCTGATTTCTTTATTCATAGTAATCCAGATAGAAGGATGCTTTTGTATCAAGTAAACTCTTGGAGAGAGCTGTTACAGTTGACAGGATTGTTTACGCCTGGTTCATAGAGGCTGCCGGCTGTTGGTTGTTAGTATATGTCAAAGTGGAAGGATGCCCGTAGCCCAGGGAAAAGCCCAGGACGGATGTGTACTGGTTAACATGACTGTTAAAGCCTCTCCTTAATTGGGTGAAGTCGACTTCGCCAAATTCACTTCACGAAGCTGGCTGCACGGAGCTTTAGCACTGAATTTTCGGTAAAAACACTTCCAGTTCAGAGACATCCTGCTTGCTGCCGCGCGAGCAGAGAAAATTTTCCCTCTTTATCTTCACTGGGCGGGCAGCAAAACCCCTCCGCGCGGAGGTGTTTTCAGACAGGTCAGACAATGGGTGCTTCGCGAAGCTTTCGCGAATTTGACTTCGTCTCAACTAAGGACGGCCTTAAATGCGTTTCACAAAATCAGTTATGTTACGGCATAGAACGTTTAATTTCAGACAATACGAACAATACACAAATATGTCGATCAAACTATGGTCTTTGTAACGGGTGGAACAAAAGGATAAAAATAAGAATAATGAGACAATCAAAAGAAGAAAAACTTTATCATAGCTTCGGCAAGGACAAACAAAACAACGAGACAATTTAGTGTATGGAACATTTAATTTGAGAGAAAACCAAACATTCAAGAGTACTCCGACCTAATGTCTTTACATTGCAAAAACATGGGCCTACAAATAAAATATGAAATCAAAGAAGTTATCTGAGTATGCGTTGAATTCTACCACCTCAAGGGGGTGTTTTTCTCAGAATCGACCAAATCAGCCCACTCAGATTTTTTAGAGTGAAAGGAGTTCTTCTTCTTCTTCTTCTTCTTCTTCTTCCGTAGAGGACTGGGTTCTTGCGAACGTCTCAGAGTCCTGCGAGTTGTGTGGTTTGAATGCTAAATAGGTCTGTAATAATTACTACAGTGGTACCTGCGATGAAAGGACACCCTTGGGACCAGCCAAAAGTGTCCCTACATTGCAGGTGTCGTTCAGGACTCCGCAGACCCTTGCTACCAAGTTGTCTTCCTCTCGGACGCCCTTTCAGTCCTTCAGGCCCTAGAGAACGACAAACTCCCACAGCTGGCCAAAGCATTACAGATGGTCAGACAAACCAGAAGAGTTGTCCTCCAGTGGATACCAGCACACTGTGGGATACCAGGAAATGAAAGGGCAGATGAGCTGGCAAAAGAAGGAGCCGTGGAAGACCAACCTGAAAACAGTGTCAGCTTCAGTGAGCAGAAGACAATCATCAAGGCATTGATGAGGCCAAGGACAAACAGAGATGACTACCACACAATGTCCAGAGAGCAGCAAGTCAACCTCATCAGGCTGCGTACTGGCCACAACAGGCTCAATGCTCACATGAACCGAAAGTTCAAGCTGGCGCCATCACCAACCTGTGCCTGCGGTCAAGAGGACCAAACAGCGGAACACATCTTACAGCGATGTCCCTTACTAGATGAGGAACGAAAAGAAGTGTGGCCGTCACCAACTCCCTTGCAGACCAAACTATACGGCAGTCGACAGGAGTTGGAGAAAACGACAACATTTATCACCAGTGCTGGACTGATTGTGTAACCTCTGCGAACGCCAAGAAGAGAAGAAGCAGGTGTCCTTTCATGACAGGTATATTTTGGTAGAGATAATATAAAAAGGGACAAGAGAAGGTGTTATTGTAAGGGAGGTGTCCTCTCATGGGAGGGTCCATACATCGCAGGTACCGCTGTACTCACAAACCGCGGAGTAGCACACCTCGGCAAGGGCTCGATCATGGCCGACTATATCGCTTTTTTTCTCTCCAGGGAAGAACGGTACCTTTAACCGCCTGAATCATAAGAGTGTGATAAATGGATTGCTTTATGCCGTGTGAAAAGCTTGAAGCGTGAGAGTGTGTAAAGAAGTGCATACTGAAGTAGGGTACGGTATAGTTCATTTGTGACACCCTGATACTTGGATGTTCTCCTTTATTAAACAAACAAACAAACAACTGTGCATTTATTGCTGTGGGTTTATCTCAGATTCAATTCAAGGCAATCAGACCTCTCTATCTTTTTTTTGTTAAGGAAATCATTTTTGTGGAACGCCAAATAAACCCCTGGACAAAAGTGATAGAAAAGAGATACGATCGAAAGAACAAGCACCAATGTAAAGTCGAACCTACCCTGGAGACCACCTTTAGATAACGACCACCTGCCCATTAAGACCACCCCAAAAAGGTTCAATGACGCGATTTTTTTTCTCTATATCATTAAACAAAAAATTGAGGATGAAAGTCGCTTGTTCATTTCAATGCTTGTTATTCTCTCAGGTGCCAGGAGACTGGTTCCAAATAACTCTCACTAACTCTATTACACATGTTATACCTACATTATGACGTCATATGGGCTTGTTGACAGAGGCACACATGTCATCAGCATGGCAGTGAAGGATTTGAGGCCTACCCACGTATAATTTTTCATATAAACAAGAAGATAATTGATGGAAAACATCACGAATAACTAATCTGTCTGGTGACAGGGTAGAAAGTCTGTACACGAGTTTATTCATATTAGGGCTTCGAAGAAATTCCACAATTATCATATGGCTTTCAACTTCCTCTCTCTAATACAGAAAGTATGTCTGCCATAGACATAACTCATAAAGCGAAGTCATATGTTCAGTCTTTTTACTTATCTTTATTTTATTTGTATACTTTGCTTCACTCAACGGGTAATGCAACAAGAAACCTGAGCACAATAGAACTGGGTGTTTAGAACCTATTTCCCCGCGGCAAAAACATCATCCGTAGACAACAGTAAATACTGAAAAATGGAGCAGACCTGCTAGTGGCTTATCCCCCTTCGTGTGTCCACGCAAGCACAAGACCAAGTGCGCACGGAAAAGATCCTGTAATCCATGTCAGAGTTCGGTGGGTTATAGAAACACGAAAATACCCAGCATGCTTCCTCCGAAAGCGGCGTATGGCTGCCTGAATGGCGGGGTAAAAACGGTCATACACGTAAATTTCCACTCGTGCAAAAACACGAGTGTACGTGGGAGTTTGAGCCCACGAACGCAGAAGAAGAAGAAGAAGAAGAAGAAGAAGGAGCTTTTGATGGGTTGTGGAAAGGATCCACCGCCTGTACCCGAGGCACGCCCCAATGGAGGCATTAAATAGCGAGTTCCAATATTCATGTTTTCAACAACAACAAAACGTTGAATGTTGTTTTTGAACAGGAATGTACGATGAGACGGCAACTTTGTCATGTATGATATGGCAGTCAATATATTGTTGAATTGAAATAGCATAATTTGTATGTAAATGTAAAGAGGGAAAAGAGTGAATATTGTATACATATCTGATTGTGTTAAAGATTGTTTTTATTTTGAAATGATTGTTGATGTTGTGCAGAGTGAGCTTTGTCTTTCTTTCTTCTAACTACGTTAACTCGAAATATTACAAATATTACATTGATGTTTAATGTGAATGACATCATGTACTTAATATGTGGTGGTCTCCAGGGTAGGTTCGACCTGATCTGATCTGATCTGATCTGATCTGATCTGATCTGATCTGATCTGATCTTGTCTTGTCTTGTCTTACAACATATCTTATTACCCAAGGCTCGGGGTTCATCCAAGTGGCAATCTTACGGTTGATATGCTCCTATCAAGCCTTTGTTGCATAAACCGCAGTTTCCGCGCGAATATGATGCCCTTTTCTATTGAAAACATATCCATAGGATCTCATTCCTCACTTTCATAATATGATGCCAACTCAGGGGCGGATCTAGGGGGGGTTTCCGGGGTTTCCAAAAAAAAGGAGAACAACAAAAAATATAACAATTTGAAAATAAAGAAAAACTTATGGCTCAGATTGCACCAGATTGCTCCATTTTCCTTGATTTTTAGCAACAAACTTTTTTTGGGGGGCAGACCCCCCTAGGAGCTGGCCTTTGTCTCCTAAGTGGCGGTTTGAGAACGTTGTTGGGTAATTTGTCCTTGTTTTGTTGTTTTGTTCACAATTTGTCTTCTTAAGTTTACTTTTTGCATACTGCGCCTGATCTGTTCCGACACAGAAAAAAACAAGTCGTGTAAGGCGAAATTACTACATTTAAGTCAAGTTGTCGAATGAAACTGAACGCACTGCATTTTTTTACCAAGACAATACAGCTTCGTCAATCCCCCGCACGTGTAAAACGCAGTGAAATTGACAAGCCAGTCAGTATATAGAGATTACACAACGTCATCGAGTGAGGGACCGAAAAATATTGAAACTCGAGGATGATTTTTTTGTGGTATCAACCGAGACCGTAGGTCGAGGTTGATACCACACAAAAAAATCATCCGAGAGTTTCAATATTTTTTGGTCCCTCACAAGATGACGTTTGTGTAATTTGTGTATACAATGATCAACGACAAAGACAAAAATTAAAACAAAAACAACACGAACTCTTTTCCATCGAGGAATGGTGGAAGGAAAATAACACAACCGGAAATAGATCTAGATCTAAATTGATCTCTATGACCCGTGCCTTGATACCATTGAGATCATAGGAGATGCACAGCAGTGCCGATACCAGGTTTCTTTAGCTTCACTTTAAAATGATATCAGAACGATAGTTATTCACTTGAAAGTGAACACAGGAGAGTTGTATACAGCATCGTAGCGGTTGCGTTTAGCAGGATAGCGCGCTTTTCTGTATCTCTATTCTTTTTAACTTTCTGAGCTTGTTTTTAATCCAAAAATAACATATTTATATATTTTCGGAATCAGGAACCGACAAGGAATAAGATGACATTGTTTTTAAATCGATTACGGAAATTTAATTTTAATCATAATTTTTATATTTTTAATTTTCAGAGCTTGTTTTTATTCCGAATATAACATAGTTATATGTTTTTGGAATGAGAAAATGATGAAGATTAAGATGACTTCATTTGTGAATCGTTTTATAAAAATATAATTTTAATTACAATTTCCAGATTTTTAATGACTAAACTGATTAATTAATTTTCAAGCTTCCAAGCTGAAATGCAATACCAAAGTCCGGCCTTCGTCGAAGATTGCTTGACCAAAATTTCAATTCATTTGATAGAAAAATGAGGGCGTGACAGTGCTGCCTCAACTTTCACAAAAAGCCGGATATGACGTCATCAAAGACATTTATCGAAAAAAATGAAAAAATATCCGGGGACATACTCAGGAACTCTCGAGTAAAGTGTCATGAAGATCGGTCCAGTAGTTTTCTCTGAATCGCTCTACACATACACACACACACACACACACACACACACACACACACACACACACATACACCAGGGCCGGACTAGGGGGGGTTACAGGGGTTGTGCACCCCCCCCCCCCCCCCTGGATCTGGATCATCATGAAATCCGAGGAGAAATCGCACCTCTCACATCCTCCAATTTTTGTTTAACCTTTTTCGTTCAAGGAGAGGCTTCCTTTCCCTCCAGAAACATCAAAAAACCTTCAGCTTCAAGGGGGCTTCGCCTCCTTGCAACCCCCACCAAGGGGACTTCGCCCCCTGGACCCCCACCGAGGGGCTTCGCCCCCTGGACCCCCATCTGTAACACCCCCACCCTAGTACTTACCTAGTCCGGCCCTGTACACCACGACCCTCGTTTCGCAGCAGAAATGTCTGATTTCTTCCTTCAACGTGATTACCCATCCAACCTCTTGAATGTGGCCTTAAATAACGTTCGCCATATCCCGAGACAGGAAGCTCCGCAGCCATCAGCCCCCACAGACAGATCAGACAGACCTGTAGCATTTCCCACCCACCATCCCCACAACCTACCTGTTCGCCACATTTTTTTAAAACAAATTGGTTCATTCTTAAGTCTAGACCTCTGTTGGCGATACGTTCAACCTGCCACCCTTGTTGGCCTCCCGACGGGACTGCAACCTTCGAGATTCCCTGGTTCGATCCTCTCTCTACGTTCGCCAGTCCCCCTACAACAACGTTCGCCAGTCCCCCTACAACTCATGTCAGAACCCTCGTTGCCACACCTGCCCCAACATTTGCCACTTTTGTTTGTTTGTTTGAAGGTGTATTAGGGGAAGTTTCTTGGCTCAGATTGCACCAGTTTGCTGCATTTTCTTGTTTTTATCAAAAATGTCGGGGGGGGGGGGGATGCCCTCTAGGAGGTTCGAACGCTTCGCGCCCTCAACGCTTCGCGCCCACAACTAAACGCTTCGCGTCGTCGAATTGTCCCCCCCAAAAAAAATTGGACCCCCCTAAAAATGATCTGATCCGCCCCTGCCACAGTCACTTGCCCCCACTAGTCAGTGCTTAGTGTCTGAGCTTCACGAAGCGCAACTCTGACACAGCGTATACAAATCCTACACTCTAACTTGAAGTGTTCCAGGCCGACATGAACATGAGTCAACATTGTGTGCAGACTCTGAGACGGTATCCATTTCCCACCCCCGTGTCATGATAGTGCCACGTAAAAGACCTCGGTCATTCTGCCATAAGTGCAGGTGGCTGATGACACCGAAACACGCATACACCTGTGTGTCTCATCTGAAAGGCCGGGTAACACCCGGGAAGATGGTCCTAATGGTTTCACCGTGAAGGCGAAAAACAGCCTAATCACTTCAAGTGTCCCACTGAAGAACATTATTTTCTTAAACCAATTTTGAAAACAGTGGGACGTACGTAGTACACATGAAAATTAGTGTTGACCATGTGTACTACTTTTGCCAGAACTATGTACTATGCCACACCAGGGCCGGACTACCGGGGGGGTTATGGGGGTTGCGCAACCCCCCTAGCCTAAACATGTACCTCACTTATTTAAAACATTTTTTATTATTGTTTATTGTATGCCGTTTCATGCAAGGAGCGACCATTTTCCTATCTCAGAATATGACCTACCCACCTGGACCACCACTGGCAACCCCCCCTCCTCTTAGCCTAGTCCGGCCCAGCACACTGTATTCTTCCGCGCATTCCTTGCGCAGTTCATGCGCGAACCATGCGCGATTCATACGCAGTTCATTAGTGATAGTGCGCAGATTATACGTGGTTTTCCGTGGACCTTTGCGTACCTATGCGCTGTCGTAGTGCGTGGTTTGTTAGTGATTTTTGCGTGATCTTTCCGAAGTTCTTGCGCAATTCATCGGTGATTTTCATCGCGTAAATCAGCGAAAAAATTGTCAAATTCTCGACCGACAGGCACGCACAACCACATTTTATGCGTGATTCATGCGTTTACGCGACTTTTGGGCTGTGTGACCGGGCCTTAATCGTCAGTCCGGACTGCAGGGCTAAGGCCCCCCCCCCCCCCAAAAAAAAAAAAAAAAAAAAAAAAGTCTGTTTACGGTATCCCGACCGACCCTATCTTTTCGCGCGACCCTAGACTTTTTTTTGGCATTTGGGAAAAAAAGTCTTTGTTTTTTGGCAAAATAACTTTGCAAAATAATATGGTTTTTGGGAGAATTTTTTATATTTTTTTTTACCTATGTTACCGTAAACAGACTATTTTTTTTGGCCTAAACGTGCTGTCCTCTCACACTGTACTCAAAACTGGTTACAGAAAGTGTGTTCAAAAGTTGACCACTTTAGTTCAGAGTGCAAGCGTGCAAGAGAGTTTGTTTTGAACATTGTCTGTTTAGACTAGCAGTGTCTATGTGGACGTCCGGCAGGCCGAGTAGTGTCTGTCTCTGCAGGAAATGTGCCAGACTGTGTTGGCTCGACAGCAAGTACGAGTACTAATGAGTAAGCTTCTTAATATTATATTTCTTGATAGTTTTTAAAAATTTGTGACCCTCCACCACGGAATGAGTCGCATGTCACCTTTGCATGATTTTCATATGTGTACATTTTCATAAAGAGTTTTTTTTATGCTTTATCCAGTGGTGAAACCCGTTTTAGAAAAGAGCGAAAACTGTTTGAGTTATAAGCCTGTGACTAAGGTGACCCACACACTGTTACCAGACACTCCCCGGACTTATATTGAGCCTAGCGCAGAACCGCGCGAGGTGACATGCGACTCATTTCGTGGTAGAGGGTCACATTTATTTTATTAAAGCAAACACAATAGTAAAGCGGTCACATACTCTGTCTGAATCTCTGCGTGCTTGCCTGTCTGTCTGTCTGTCTGCCTGGCTTGCTGCGTGCGTGTGTCAGTGTGTGCGTGTGTGCGTGTGTGTGTTTGCGTGCGTGTGTCACAGTGTGTGTGTATGTGTGCGTGCGTGCGTGTGTGCGTGCGTGCGTGCGTGTGTGTGTGTGTATATATGCCGCGTGTCTGTGTGTGTATGCGTGTCTTTGTGTGTCAGTGTGTCTGTATGTGTGTCTCAGTGTCTGTGTCAGCACCCGTGTTGATCTCTCTGTCTAGATATCATCTGTGCTGTCAGTAAATTCTTCCATAACCCCTCGTTCGGGATCAACAGGCGCTGTCAACGCTGGGCTCTCGTCTTGTCGTTTGAAAGAGTCTCGTTCCAAGCCCCTGTGGTAGGGTTCAACACTCCTGACAGCGTTTGTATGAGGACAGGGAAGTATTAGCCACGCTCCATCAACAGGCGCTGTCAACAAGGCGTCTCGTGTTGTAATTTATCTTCCTCGCTTCTAATTTATTCCCGCTCTCACGTGTCAGCCTCATCATGCGCTCCTGTGTGCACTTTGAGGGGTATTTTTTTGCTTGTCTTTCTGTCTGTCTGTCTGGCTGACTGTCAGTCTGTGTGTACGTTGAGGGCTATATTTTGCTGGTCTTTTTGTCTGTATGTCTGTCTGCACTTTAAAGGGTATCTTGTTCTTGTCTGTCTATCTGTCTGGCTGGCTGGCTGGCTGGCTGGCTTGCTAGGGCGCTGGCTAAAGAAGCATGAGCGGTGAGTGTGTGTGAGGGCTTGGGAGTATTTGTCATGAGTATTAAAGGCAAAACAATTTGTTTGTTTTTTTACCTTTGGAGGAGGTACATGGTCAGGCCAGGGGGGCGGGGTGGGGGGGTTCCGGGCAACAGAAAAAAAAATAGATCCGGTGTCACGAACTGAAAACTCTGTCTGAACAATCCTTCTCATTGCGGTCAATGCGCATGCGCTAACATGCGGAGATTAATCAGGTCGTGAACAACCTAACCCTAACCCTAACCCTTATCCTTACCCTAACCCTAACCCTAACCCATGGTTCGTTCGGTCAAAGGGTCGCATTTTTTAAGTCCAAGATTGGCGCATGCGCATTGACCGCAATGAGAAGGATTGTTCAGCAGAGGTTTCAGTTCGTGACACCGGCCTTGTGATTTGCGCGCGCGCGTGTGTGTGTGTGTGTGTGTGTGCGTGTGTGTGTGTGTGTGTGTGTGTGTCTGTGTGTGTGTGTCTGTCTGTCTGTCTCTTCTTGCGTGCGTGCGTGTGTTCGTGCTTCTGAATGCGTTCGTGATTGCGCGCGTGCGTGCATGCGTACGTGCCTTAGTGTGCGTGTTAGCTAGATACCGGATTCGCCGTCTTAAAATGAAACGCCGGATTTTGTAGGCTAGACGTATGCGTCCTTGACGCACCAGGACAGGTTTGACAATGACGATTCAGGACTCCGATGCAGAAAATACCGGTTCCACTACTTCTAATCATATAATTTATCTACAGAATTATTGAGCCTGTTCAAATAAATGATTGCACTGTGCATCTCAATTACGTTACAGTAAAAACCGTTCTTTAAAGGCACGCACCTTCTCGCAAAAACTGTTGAGCCCACCATCTCAAATCTGGCAAGACTTTTACGTGAGACAAGATCATCCCTCCACTTGAGCACGTACATAAAATCAACACCCTGACTGCTTGCTGTGGTGAGGTAGATTTTATTTGATGAATTAACGATTTCTTTCGAACTTTATTCATTAAAAAAAAAAACACACACACACAACACTTTGCACAGAAAACTCCTAAGCGGTCCAAGTGGACGGATGGTCTTAATTTAATTAACCCATTCACATGCCTGACCAGTTCTCAGATAGCGGGCCAAACTGTTTACTAAAGAAGTCGTGTGCCTTTTACTTAAAAGATACCGTCTTTCCCTCTTACAAGATCGTGTTCACCAGACATTTGCATTGGATAAGGCACACAAAAAAACAAAAAACAAAAAAAATATTGGTTAAGACTCGCCGACCCTGACACATTTTTTCATTTCTCAAAAAAACAAAAAAACATTTTGCGAACCATATCGAGACTAAGCTAGGGAAGTAACCTCCTTCGAACTCGACTAAATTTAAAAAAATAAAAATAAAAATAAAAAAAGAAGAAAAAGTCTACCTAGTACCTACCGACCCTATTTTTATTGGTCACGTTACCCTAAACCAACATTTTTGTTGTTGGCCTAAGTGCATCCTTCCACTTGGTCACATACCAGAAGTCCACAGCCTGGCTGTTTTTTGTGCATAGTGAGTTTATTTGGTAACTGATACGTATTAAATGTCAAACTGCTAAATAATTTCCGGAAAACATAAAACCTAGTCTGCAAAGAATGCAGACATGCTATTGAATGTCGGTATGTGTCCAAGTTAATGGATGCTTGTATTCCTTAATATAAAAGCCTGGACAGGAGTGTGGCGGTGGATGTGTTCGTGTACGATAAATTGGGCAGAAAATGTACCCTAAAGGGTGTCGCCTGCATTCAGACTTTAAAGTAATGGTTTTTTTTCTTCTCCACGTCAGCTTAAAGGCACAGTAAGCCTCCCGTAAACCATCACAGATACGGTCAGGCTTTTACACACAGTACAAACACCCTTTTATTTAAACACTCACCGATTGAGAACATCCTAGGTGCCCTCCGTAAAGAGCGAACAATTTTCAAAGAATTTATTTTTGCGTGGTTTATCTTACCCCTGAGCCATCGTGAACCCGTGTGATCCAGTTTCCCTTTTTCACAATCTGGATCTGGATCTGGATAACCCGCCTGGGTTGGTGGTTGGCGGGTGCGCCACAGAAGCCGACGACGACTATCAACGTGACGTTTTTTGGGTGTGCGCATCTAAAAGAGTCTTAAAAGTTCACTGTACACAAGGTGGATATAGTGTACAACTCCAGCTGGTCTTCTTGCTGCTGTACTTGCGGTTTTAGTCCGTTTGCCCTAGAATGTAGGCCTTTCAAGCACAGTTAAAAAATGCTATGTTACAATGTTAAAAACTGGATAAAAACTACTGAGGCGTCAGCACGTTTTTATGCACGAAACAAACGGCTGTGGTTCACAAGAACTCTAGCGATGGCTTTTGACAGTTGAGAGGAACGGCGATATGCACTGATTTATAAACCGGCGTCGTCTGCTACGACCCTTGCGTGACCCTGCTTCCGGGCTTTTCTTTTTTCAAACTTTCACAACTTCGAATTGTACTGATCTTGTCTTGATGAAAAAAGAATTCTTTTATGATTAAAGAATGTTTGTGTAACAAGCTGTCAATTTATTATTTAGATTTTAAAAGTTAGGTCTAGCGTAAAAACGCACCACGGTCCAAAAACATTTTGATAATCATCGATTCACGGCTATCGCCAGTTTACATCGATAGAATGAGACCCGAAGGGAAGTAACTCATGTTTGACCTGAGTTCAGGATGGGTCCAAAAAGTGTTCGAGACAATCTGCAAAATTAATTCTTTAAAAATTGCTCGCTCTTTACGTAGGGCACCTAGGATGTTCCCGTTTGGTGAGCGTTCAAATGGAAGGGTGTTTGTACTGTGTGTAAAAGCCTGACAGTATCTGTGATGGTTTAATGGAGGCTTACTGTCCGGGCGTGAATTCCAGTATTCATAACAGCCGTCCAGCACCAAAACGAGGCGCCATTGCTGTTGAGGCCAAGTCCACGAAAATAAATTCTTTGAAAATTTCTCACGCTCGACAGAAAGCAGCCAGGATGTTCCCGTTCGGTGAGCGTTCAAATGGAAGTATGCTTGTACTATATGTAGACGCTCGGGGAGCTCTGTGATGGTTTACGGGAGGCTTACTGTGCCTTTAAGCTAAATACGGCTGGCCTTGAGCACACACACACACACACGCACACACGCACACACACACACCCACACACACACACACACACACCCACACACACACACACACATACACACACACACACACACACACACACACACACACACGCAGCGAAGGTTTTTGTACTCCATTTCATGTCTGTGAAAAATTGATAAATCTCTTTTTATTCGCAGCCCTTTCTCAAGCGGACAATATATTGCATTGACCTTTGGCAAACAAAGAAATAAATTTAAAACAAGATAAACAACACACGCTCACCGGTGGCATTTCTGCACCGTAACAAATCGTAAAATTGCTATCTGCGCAGCAACATTAGCTACAACCTAGTAAATCATGAATCGGATTCTCCGGTTAAAAAAACAAATGTCCGCAATAAAATTACCACCACTGGCTAGCTTACAGATCAAAACGCTCGACGATGTCTTTTTAGACTCTATATAAATATCATCTATATCTGCATCATTTAATAGTTCTCTCTTTGTTCTTTTATTTTTTGACGCAGCAAAGTTTGCTATTGCCCAGTGTATTACGAAGCAAGATTTTTCAAAACAAATGCACAAACTTGTAGAGGAATAATTTCTGCATATTTTAGCCTGAAGAAGAATTTTTAATAAATAATGTCTCCTCTCAACCAACTAAAACCGATTACTGCAGGCCTTGGGAGAAAGATTTAACTGATATCTTTTCTATAATATTCTATATCTGTAACAACTCATATATTTCCCTATTCCGCAGCGGTGGTGGTCATTTGCCCAGTAAATCGTGAATACTGATTTTCAGGTAATTATGTATTCTACAGTGAAACCAGCATTGACTGGCACTAGGATACATTATGTTGATTTTTATCTGCGCAGAGAGACAGAGAGAGAGAGAGAGAGAGAGAGAGAGAGAGAGAGAGAGAGAGAGAGAGAGAGAGAGAGAGAGAGAGAGAGAGAGAGAGAGAGAGAGAGAGAGAGACAGAGAGAGACAACAGGGCCCTGAACTGGCGATCATCGGGTCGCGGGTTCGAATCCAGGCCCGGGACGGACACGAGTCGGAGAAAATATCCATGTCCCACCCTCGTGTCATCACTGCGCTTGGTCAATTTCTTTGTCATCTCTCCTGCACCAGAACTATAGGTGGCTGATTCCCCCTAAACACGCGCACACATGGGTATATATCTACTATTGTTGCTGCCAAGAGGAAGGGAATTTTTGCAGCAATGGGATAGATAATAAAGTAGTGGCAATGGAAATAAAGAAAAAAAGTGTTATTCCTTCACAGGCACATTCCATTTTGTCCTCATTTTGTAATGAATTAGTTTAAGAACATACGTACACATCAAGTTATATCAATGATAAGCTGGTTAGACGGTGCCACAACATCAGACATTTTCTGCAGAGCGTGTTTGTGAGAAAAAAAACACACACGATAAATGCCATCTCTTTCAAAACGCTGGAAATCCAGTGCGGGTGATGTCTTCAGGTTTTCAGGTGTATAATATACGATGTTCGGAAATAACTCTGGCGGGTTTGTATGGGTTATGAAAGAGTGAATACTTTCTTTTTCTCAGACAACAAATTCACACGTGCTCCTGTCCCTGTGTTACAGACACACCCCTCGCTAGTGATTGGCCTCTTCAATGTTTGTCACCCTAGTAAAAGCAAGGGCATTCACTCTTTCACAACCCATACAAACCCGACAGAGTTATTTTCGGAATTCGTCTATTCACCCAAGATGAAACAGGAATACAGGAAGGAGAAAATATATTTAAAGAGATGTGTTGCTGCTGTTTGACATTTAGAGAACCGAAGTTTTCATCACCACTGATCTGATGACTTACTATTGACAATTGCTTGGTTGGTTCTCAATTTGATTAGCTCTATACATTCTTCAAAAGAAAATAGACATGTGCGCTTTTGTGCGGATATTAGCCATGAGGCTGTGTATACATACATGTACAAACTACATTTTCTGTTCGAAAGATCATTCGTTCCTCAATCAAAAGAACTAACACAAGAGTGGTAGGTTATTGAAACGTTTAATCTATGACTTTCTTTCTTTCTTTATTTGGTGTTTAACGTCGTTTTCAACCACGAAGGTTATATCGCGACGGGGAAAGGGGGGGAGATGGGATAGAGCCACTTCAATCAATCAATCAATCAATGACGCTTATATCGCGCATATTCCGTGGGTACAGTTCTAGGCGCTCTGCAGTGATGCCGTGTGAGATGAAATTTTATACGGCCAGTAGATTGCAGCCATTTCGGCGCATATTTACCTTTCACGGCCTATTATTCCAAGTCACACGGGTATAGGTAGACAATTATTAACTGTGCCTAAGCAATTTTGCCAGGAAAGACCCTTTTGTCAATCGTGGGATCTTTAACGTGCACACCACTTGTCAATTGTTTCTTGTTCACAAAAGCACTAATCAAAAATTTGCTCCAGGGGCTTGCAACGTAGTACAATAATATGACCTTACTGGGAGAATGCAAGTTTCCAGTACAAAGGACTTAACATTTCTTACATACTGCTTGACTAAAATCTTTACAAACATTGACTATATTCTATACAAGAAACACTTAACAAGGGTAAAAGGAGAAACAGAATCCGTTAGTTGCCTCTTAATCTTACGACATGCTGGGGAGCATCGGGTAAATTCTTCCCCCTAACCCGCGGGGGATGTTTAATCTATGACAAAAAAACGTAACAAATGTAACATGTTAAAAGTGTAACGTTTTGTTTTGTCATCAATTAAACGTTCCATTAACCTACCGTTCTTGCTTTTTGTATTCTGAATTTTGTAACGTCAGCAGTTATTGGAATTCATTCGTTTGTCAAATGTATGCAACAAAGAGATTCCATGAAAGTATCCATACAGTGGGAGCAAGACCGCGAGGCTCGGCACCCACAAAATCAAATTCATAGTCGTAAGGGTATGTACATAACATTTAAAAGCAATCGTTGCATAGAAAATCATTGCATCGAAAAATAAACATCATTAGCATGTCAGTGGAAAGAACAATCAATTTGTTTTGTATCTACTTCTTTCTTCTTCTTCTGCGTTCACGGGCTCAAACTCCCGCGTACACTTGTTATTTTAGTTGTTGCACGATTGGGTTTTTACGTGTATGGCCGTGTTTACCCCGCCGTTTAGGCGGCCATACGGCGCTTTCATAACCCACCGAACTCTGACATAGATTAAAGGACCTTTTCCGTGCGCACTTGGTCTTGTGCTTGCGTATACACAGGAAAGGGAGATAATGCACTAGCAAGTCGGCACATACGTTGACCTGGGAGATTGGAAAAACTCCACCCTTAACCCACCAGTTGCGGCCGGGATTGGAACCCACGACCTTCCGCTTTGAAGGCCGATGTCTTATCCACCAGGCCACTGTGCCCGTCTTATCTATTTCGTTTGAACTATCCAACCTGGTGATGCTCCTGAGGCATTAATTCGATATTATTGAACGTTTCAGAAGTCATTCTCTCCACCCAATACATGTAGCATCACATCAGAAAGAAAACAACTCTTTTGGTTTTGAACGCCCTTCTCAAAATACGATACAGTCTGAATAACCCAGGAAGTATGGACAAGGTCACATCCTTGAGCCAGAAGAAGAAAACAAACCAGACAGTGAAACATTCTGACACTTACGATTTCCTGCACAAACACGTAATTCAATTCAATGGTTCAATGCCAGCGGCAAGGAAAAAGCAGTGATCTTATAAATAATAAATATAGAAACAGAAAATGACAAGAACTTTTCAAAGTTTGCCAATTTCAGAAAACAGACCCTGTTTATTGACACACACACACACACACACACACACACACACACACACACACACACACACACACACACACATACACACAAACATACACACACACACACACACACACACACACACACACACACACACACACACACACACACACACACACACACACACACACACACACACACACACGAAGCAATATTAATCAAATACCGGGAATGGAAAGAAAAACAAAAATTCACTACACTAATTACTTCCTGAACCACTGGTGCCCTTTCTGAGTTCATTTCTGTCTGTTTTTAGCGCGTTTATATCGTATTCCCTGCGTCCAAGAGCACGTTAAGCTTGTTATCAACTGATGGCATTGGGCGCCTCTCTGCCTTTCACCAACGGCATAGATTCGAGATGCTCAAATTGTACCACCTTGGGTTGTGCGCACAAGAAAGTACCCAATTGAATGGGAACTGAGCGCTCAGTCGGGTTGGTTGAAATTGAGATTTGTTTGAGATCGCAACAAATTCGACCACGCTTTTCCATCTCACCAAGTAAGGCACTTTCTCAGGCTTACTGCCCTTGGAAAACATTCTACCCCATTTTATTTTGTTTTTTTATTGCCCAGTTACATGCACTTTGTCCGTAACATTTAATGGTAGTTCAAAGCTCTCGCTGGTACAACTACCACGAGGCAGTAAACCAGGCCAGTGGGGGCCCGGTAGCTCAGTTAGTTGAGCACAGGACTTGTGATCGGAAGGTCGCAGGTTCGAATTCGGGCCGGGACAGACACGGGTCAACTTTATGTGCAGACCAAGAGACGGAAGCCATGTCCCACCCCCGTGTCACCACAATGGCACGTAAAAGATCTTGGTCATTCTGCCATAAGTGCAAATGGCTGATACCACCTAAACACGCATACACTTGTGTATCTCGTCAAAAGCCGTGAGGGCGTAAAACTCGAATCATATAACCCGTATCTTGTCCTAAAGAGGCGAAATATTTAGCCTGTAGGACATAAAGCATTCTCTCTTTCCTTGTACCAGTCCAGTGAAAGTGTGAAATGAGAAGCAGAAATGTCAATGTCTGCGGTTTGAGTAATATTAGTACTATCTTTTCAAGCACCACCACCCGTCTACCTGTATCCTTAACTTTGAATTGTAAGGTTGACAGTGTTAGAGGTGGTTGTGGACGGAAAATTTAAGCTTTTAGCCCTTACGGCAAAGCCATAAAGGACCTGTGAGGCGGGCAAGAATTGAAAAATTGGAGAGAGAAAAAAGATAAAAAGAACAAGTGTGTGTGTGTGTGTGTGTGTATGTATGTGTGTGTGTGTGTGTGTGTGTGTGTGTGTGTGTGTGTGTGTGTGTGTGTGTGTAATTAAAGGCCGACGGTTTGATGCCGGCGGCATGAGGAGGCTATGGCCGAGGTGCACAAGAAAGTTACCAAATTTATAGAAATTGAGATTTGTTGTGATTTCAAAGAATAAGAACCCCGCGGTTTGTTCTCACCCGTTTGGGTGGCACCCATTTTCGCTTCGTGCACCTCAGTCCTGGAGTTGGTAAGGACCTAGCTGGGTCGTCTTGGATAAGTTGGATAAGATGGTCACTTTGGGGGCTTGTTTGGCCGATTGAGCCTTGGGGCTTGATATTTGTTTGTATTTTGGTACATGTAGATCTAATTGTTCTTGTGAAATTCCCTGTAGGAAATTCGGGCTGCTATCCCTGGGAAAAGCGTGCATAGACAGAATCTTGCTACCTAGGTTTTTTCTTTCTCCTGCATGCGTGTATTCGGGGTTTTCCAGGCATGAGACTTTCGCTGGGACTTTGGGATCTTTCTGCAAAAAGCCGCGCATTTACATCTCTCTACGGGCAGATCCAAAAACAAAGAGGCTGTCAACGTTTCAAAATTCAGAATAAAAAAAAACAAGAAAAGTAAGTTGTTGGAACGTTTGTTAGTGTTTGTTATTTTCGTCATATAATCATTGCCATGCTTGGCTTCTTCTCAATCGGCTGCACCTTTTGCGAGCTAAGTCTTTTACTGTACAATTAATATTTGTTTGTCTGTGCACTTAAAGGTGGTCGTCTACATTTTTGCCTTTTTTCAATAATTTTATGGTTAGATTTCGCTAAAAAGTTATGTCAGATGATGAATGAACCATGGGGAAAAAAGTTATAGAAAAAAAAATATATGTAAAAAAAGATTTTATTTTTGGGTAGTGTGACTCACGCTTCCAATATTTTGTTTTCTGTTTGCTGAGAACATGTGCTTTGCCTAAAAATACTGACCAATCAAATTCATGTCACTATGCTTATAGCCATGCACGCCCAAACAAGTGCAGCAACAGTTTGACACTGGAGCGCTGTCCACGCTTTTTTTTAAACGCACGAAATGCACGGGATTTGAGAGGAGTTTTGCGCTTGGCATTTTCCAAATAAGGATATCCTACTATGAGTACTACGCTGGAATACTACAATGAATTTTCAAACGGCTATACTGGCTTCGTCTTTCCTGATCGAAAGGGGGTGTATTGTTGATAATTGTAGATAATAGACTCTGCATTTTAATGGTCAAATGGCGATTTCGGTATAAAAATGTAGACAAGGACCTTTAAAAGACCGTTGGGTCAAAATATCTGTGACTGTAACGTATTGTTTTGTCAATAACAAACGTTCCAACAACTTACATTTCCTGTTTTTTTATTATCTACGGGCAGGTCAAGGTGGCCGGAACACAACAAGGAAACGTAGTCAGGTTCTGCACCGAAGATAACTCCTGTCACAATGAAACTCGATTTCTTCTGATTCTCCTCTTTCCTCCCAGGTTTTCAATTTCAAACATCATTTGCTAATTCCCTGTGCACGTGAAACGGTTCAAAAATGCTGCACCACGGAAACTCGCAAGAGAAAGTTCTATTTGAAACATTTTTGTATGATCAGAATAAATTGATTTCTTCGACGGATGACAGGTCTGTCGTAACCTAACGTGAAATGAATGAGATCGTTTGTTTATTTATTCATTCATTTATTTCCGTGAGTGTCAGGTCACTTTGGACAGGTCAAGTTGGCCCGGTCATATCCACACAATGTCGATTAGGAGCCTGAGATATCCTTGACAGATGTGAGGAAAATGGAATTTAGCATTATGGAGAAGAAAAATGTTTGTTTTTTCGATTACAAAGCCAAAACAATTAGGGTCGGTAGGAAATCATACGAGCTGTGTTCTTTGGATGTTGGAAAAGAGTAGCTTACCTTATAAGTCTGCAAAATCGACATCTGTCATTTAAAAAAAAATGTTAAAAAAGTGCAAGAGTCGGGAGGAATACCAAAAAAACAACCTGGGTGCTATCTGTGCACAATAGTAATTTTCGATCAAATGATTTTGAAAAAGCCAACGGTGGCTTTTCAAGAAACAAACTCATCACCACAGCAGCCAGTCAGTTGATTTTCAGTATGTAACCTAGTGAAGGGATGGTTTTATCCCACAGAAAAGCCTATCCAGATGTGAGATGGTGATCTGATCGATTTTCACTACAAAAAGTGTGCCCTTAAAGCTTGAACAAGAGGCGAAGCCTTCAAGGCTCACGTAAGAAATCGACAAACAGTAACACAAACTCAATCACTCCGTCACACACACACACACACACACACACACACACACACACACACACACACACACACACACACACACACACACACACACACACACACACACACACACACACACACACACACACACAGAAAGAGCATAGGTGAAACTGTGCAAGAAAGCGAGACACTAGATCTAGATCTGTCTGTCTGCATGTAGCCTACTTACAAGGACACGACTGCCAACTAGTCTCGGCGCGCTCAAAATAATAATGACCGAGACTGTCAGTACTTCCTTCGCGTGACGTCTAACCCTCTTACGTCATAATGTGACGTCAATGTAATGTGACGTCTTCAAATGTTAGAGTTTCTACCACAGACATACACACGCACAGACGCACGCACGCACGCACGCACGCACAGACAGACAAAGTTACGATCGCATAGGCTACACTTACGTGAGCCAAAAACCCTGGCCAGATCTGAAAGGGGACGTAATCCGAACTGTTTTCATGAGAAGGAGCGTACCTTTGCGAGCTTTCTTCTACTTAGACATGCCACAACAATCCGCAACTGTGCTGCTTTCCGTGAAGATGTTCTTTTTGGGGATAAAATAATTGTGACCCTCCACCACGAAATGAGTCGCATGTCACCTCGCGCGGTTCTGCGCTAGGCTTAAGATAAGTCCGGGGAGTGTCTGGTAACAGTGTGAGGGTCACCTTAGTCACATGCTTATAACTCAAACAGTTTTCGCTCTTTTCTAAAACGGTTTTCACCACTGGATAGAGCATAAAAAAAACTCTGGCGGAAAATGTACAAATATGAAAATCATGCAAATATGACATGTGACTCATTTCGTGGTGGAGGGTCACAATTGCGTAAATGACAGCAGGGCCAATCAGCGAAATTAATTCAGCACACATGTCCAATCGGCATGGAAAGCAAACAGACTGTGTTTGTATCTAGGTGGGGCGCAGTGGCGTGGTGGTAAGACGTCGGCCTCCTAATCGGGAGGTCGTGAGTTCGAATCCCGGTCGCTGCCGCCTGGTGGGTTAAGAGTGGAGATTTTTCCGATCTCCCAGGTCAACTTATGTGCAGACCTGCCAGTGACTCAATCCCCTTCGTGTGTACACGCAAGCACAAGACCAAGTGCGCACGGAAAAGATCCTGTAATCCATGTCGGAGTTCGGTGGGTTATGGAAACACGAAAATACCCAGCATGCCTACTCAACGAAAGCGGAGTGAGCTGACTATGCTCTCAGAGTATAGTGTGGGGAACCCAAATGGGCAAACGAGCTCACACGTAACCAGAACATTCTGGAACGCTGAAGAAGAAGAAGACGTATCAAGGCGGAACGATGTTCTTATATTCTTTGTATAAAAGCCTTTCTGGGATTTCTGAATATTTGTACGGGCTGTTTTTCATGCTCAAGTCCAGACTATAATTATATTTCATGATCTAACTTCCCGTTTGAGTCTTTTATTGTCGAACAGTGCATTAAACAAACACAAATCAATATTAAAAAAAGGAAAATAATTCGACAAGATGGCGTTTATTATCAGTAAAACACAAACGCCTGTTTTCTGCAAACAATCAAAACCATGAAATGGTTCCAGCTGTTTGTGAACCGTTCAATAACATGTCAGTATTTATGTCTCCGTGTTGGAAAATACGGCATGGTGAAATTGCTTGTATAGCCTACAGCATAGTTGTTCTGGAATTGCGTGCTCTGATTCTCAATGCAATAGGTCGTATGGTTGGGTCAGCGCTCAATTGTTAGGAAAGAAAATCGCCCCAAAAGGTATTGAGAGAACGTTGACATCTTCAACAAGAGAACATCTATAATGAGTTATTTCTCATTATGCTGAATGTTAGCAAATGATTACAGACATGGCGAGAAATGCATATCAACATGAGCCGTCAGGCACTAAGGGCCAAGTTATACGTGCGCAGAGTCAGCGACACAGACGACGCACTGCAGATTATTGATGTCGCTAGACTTAGCTGACGTAACACTTTGAAAACAGTACCTACAGCGTATTCACAATAACACAAATGTAGTGCTTCCAGTGACCCGCTCTTTTTAGGTTTTTGTGCGTCCCGGGATCCCCTTCATAATTTTCTTGTATGTGTTTTCGGTTTCTTGTGGGTACAGGACGCAGGGACGCGCAGTTGGTTGAGCCCTGATAAAAAAAATGAGTATTTTAAAAGCGTGGTTCCGTGGAAAAAGTCACCCTGATATTTTTAACTCGAGATCTAGTTGTTTTACGTATTTTCAGCGTGATAAACAAGAAGGATCCTGGCCTTACCGCTTTAACATTTAAAGTGTCATCTAACATCAGCACTGGTTGGTCAGATTAGTCACATGATGCACCCACAGAATGGTAATAAATGCACATCTCGTATATCATGTACATCTACTAGCACAAGAGAAGGAAGACGTTCGTGGTTGGAATGAAGGAGGGAAGGAGAGGAAGGAGAGGGAGCGAGGGGAAGGTAAGCGGAAGAACAAGAGAGGTCCGGTACCATTTGTCTTTGTTTTGTGTGTCTCTACAGATGGATGTCTCCTGATGCCTGTGTCTTGTTCCTGTTGTCGCCAACATTTCCTCTCTTCCTGGTTACGCTCCACAAATTGACACTCGCACGCACACACGTATGCACACAAGCATGCATGCACTCACACACAAACTCTTGCACGCACGTACGCACGCACCCACGCATGCAAGCACATACACACTTACATATTCACGCAGGTATGCACACACACACACACACACACACACACACACACACACACACACATACGCACACACACACACACACACACACGCACGCACGCACACACACACACACATACACACACACACACTCTCTCTCTCTCTCTCTCTCATCCATCCCCATCCCCCTACCCTCATCCCTACTTTTTCTTCCGACCCCTCCGTACCAACACGACTTCTTCAACACGATAGTAAAAGAAAAAAATAATTTCAATGTAAAGGAAATAGAAGGAAATAACATATTTACAGAAAGAGGAAAATTGCTATTTATCGAAATAAGACCTGTACCAAAGAGTGACGACTTTCTCTTTATTTCTTACAGAGACGGAATGAAGATCTATGTAGGCTTCCCTAGCCCAGGAATGGACAAAACAAAAAATCTGTCTCAAAGAAAAGACTTCTTGCAGCTTCAAACTTAAAAAAGAAAAGAAAAGAGAAGATGAGAAGGACACAAAAGCAGCAAAAACAGAAAAATATCGCAAAAGAGGTCACGACTTCGGCGTTATTAAATAGTTCCAGACAAAATTAAGATAATCACTTCGCTAGACCAGTCTGTGGAGGAAAGTCCGCTCTAAAAAAAATTAAAAAAATGTAATTAAAAAAACATCGAGATAAATGTCATTACCATCTCCATTACCAAAGCCGCCTAAACCTTTCCTTTTATGTCGTGGTTTTTTTCAAATTAATTTTATTATTACTATATTTTTTATTTATTTAGAATCAACAGGAAGAGAAAGTGTGTCCTGTATCTAAACTGAGGTTGTTGTCCACATTTAAATCCTCCTCTTTCAATGACATCGCCCCCTCCAACTTTCTTCGTGTGGCCTTGATCATCCCATTGTCGTCTGTCTATAACTATAATCTTTCGGCTGCTGACAGAATAACGGGGTCACAAAACTCCTGAGTGCAACAATGTTCTCTCGTGTGTTTACATTTATTTTTTTATTTTTATCATTATTATTTTGTTTTGTCTTTTATGTTTTTTTTAAATTTTGCTGAACTGTCTTTCCCAACCCTAGTTTCCTCAGCTAGGAATTTTATTCTGTGCCAGATTTGAGACTGGAAAGGTCAAGGTCTCCAGGGCGCCAGAAATAAACGCTACCCTGAACAGAATGTCAATGGAAATTAAAATAAAAGTTAGACTCTTTCGGTGCAACGCCTCCTGCCCCCCCCCTCCCCACACACACACACATATCCATCTCCGCCCTCCTCACTCCCGAGAAAAAGGTCGAATCCGTGAACAGACACGTAGGCTATATTGAGGATGAGAGTAACACAACGGGACAGAGTAGAGCCTATATTTTAGTACACTCTCATACATTTGTGATCATCCCTCTTACAAGGGCTACTAATCTGTAATCCCAGACGACGCGAAAGAGAAAACAAGGGATAAAGCGGATTAAACAAACTTAGAAAAGAAAAAAAGTGTCGTGTTGCAATATCAAAACATTAACATTTTAGTCAATCTTTCGGCCTAAAAAACATCAATACACAGAACTAATACTCTTCATCGAGACTTCGTTCTGGCCCGCAGAAACCTGCCGACCGAGACGGAGCTGACTCGGAATCACTAACACACGTGTCCCAATTTGTATAAACGGATTTGCACATCCTGAACTCAGGTAAAAATTAGTTACTTCCCTTCGGGTCTCATTTATCCCTGACAGGATGCCCTGGTTTTCTTTCTGTGGGCAAGAAATCGATTTTTTAAATATCTAGAGCTTTTCGCAATGTGTTATTGATATACGCAGATTCGTGATCGTCGATAATGATTTTTCATGGTGTTGTGTAATTTTTAAATTACAAAGGAATTGATATGTAAGACAGTTTCAAGCGAGCTATCTTTCGCGGGTGTATTTACTGTGCAAACAACTCTAAATATGGCAAAAGTGTCACGTGATAATCAACTTTGGCTACGAAGCAGACGACACATTTCCGTGACCAGTTGGGAGTGATGCAACAATATCACGGTCTCCTTCCCACAGCAGTCTCAACATTTCGACTTGTTTTAACCTTAGAACGATGTCTTTATCACAACAGTGTGAAGAACAGAACGGAGATCAATGTCGAAGTCGGCCAATCTGCAATCACTTTCGTCTCAGTTCGTCTATTCTCAAAAACATTAGCGAAAAACATGGGAGATAAATCTGTATTCTTGTTTTGATAGATTTCCCTTTAATGCGCGTAGTAATTATTCATCCTGTCAGAGAGACCTGGAGCGATAGCGTGGACCGATGGTTATCAGAATGCGGAGTTTTTAATGTTTCTGAAATTAATATGATCTAAAACAAAACACATCAATAGAGGTGTGGATTGAGGGAACGAATAAGGAATGCCATGGGTCACCTTTTGTGTCCGCTATTGCAACTTTGTTTACAAGAAAAGTTTTGATAACACATTAATTAAATATGGGTTAGGCTATCAAGCTAAAATGTAATCTCATAGTCCGGACCGTATGTTTGACCAAAATGTCAATCAATTTGATTTAAAAAAAAAAGTCCGGTTGCCAAAGTACCGCCTCAACAAACCCGAATATGACGTTATCAAAATCCTTTATCGAAAAAAATGGGAAAACACACACACACACACACACACACACACACACACACACACACACACACACACACACACACAACCACCCACACACACACACACACACACACACACACACAAACCACACACTCACACGCACACACACATACACACACACAAGCCCCCATTCTCACCCCCACACCCACACATACACACACACAACCACACAAATACGGGTTTGTTACAATTCATTACAGTTCATGTACCAGGATGAACGGAACAATCTATAAACATGTATATAAAAAGCACCAGAAATGAGCACTTCACTCCCGGGTGTCACTGCTTATTTCTTTCCGTCACAGTAATCTGCCTGCTGGCACAGTTTCATGGCTTGCAAAGATAGGACGAGTGCACCTAACTTCTAGCGCATCCTTTGATTTGAGTTGAGTGTTTTCGCCTTTAAACTTAATTCAAACCCGGAAGTCGTAAATTTCGAAATATTCTTTGGAATCAAACAAGTCAATAGCAGCGCAAAGGAGGGGGTGGAGGGGGGTGGGGGGGGGGGTTGATTTATTACACACAACAAACAAAACATACTCGTGGCTTGTACAAAATCAATTCCAGCAAATCTCCCGCAATGCACTGAGTGCACTCAAGGCTGTCGAATTTTTTTTTATGTTTGCCCAAGTGTAAACGATCATTGGGTAACAGTATCTTATAGTTTTACATACAACAAATGCCTGTGCTGAAAGGGAATGTCGGCCTTTTTGACATGTCGCAAAATCTTCAACTTTGCTCGCTTAATCTCACTAATGCATCATAATGCATCTTGAAATGTCTTATTGATTGCTAAACATGTCAATTCTGTCATTTTTTTAATGTAATTAACTTAACTTCTATTTCTTCTGGTTATTGAGTCATCCCTCAATGGGCGGTTCTGGTGAGGTTATTCCCCCTCTTTCTTTCGGCTTGTAACTGGCGCTACCTCGCGGCAAGATCACACGAGAAAGGAAAAAAACAAACCTGCATTGGTCCCAAATAGCATATCGGTTTGGTAACAGTTCGTGTGTAAGTCGTGCATTTTATATGGTAAACAGACAATGCTCGGTTCTGGTGAGGTTATGCCCCTTCTTTCTTTCGGCTGGTAACTGGCGCCACCTCGCGGCAAGATCACAGGAGTTGTCTCGCGTTATCACCCCAGAAGCGCTCATTGGCGAGGGCCGGATGAAAAAAAAGCATGTTTGCATCGCTTATTCTGTCACCCTCGAAAAATAAATTTTAATTCAATTCAATTCACTAAATATGTATCCCTTTCTGCTGCAATAGCATACGCTGTTCATTTTCAACAGTTATTCATGAATTTTGAACGTTGATTCACGATGCATGAGTTTAAACTAAGTTTCAAGAACCTGTTTCTCATTGCAGTTTCCGTTGCGGTGCATACGGATATAATCATATTTAACACACTGCCCTCCTCACACGTGTTAAGATGACCTTCACATAGTAACTTTGAGGATGAAGGAAACGAAATGCTTACATTGGATTGGTCAGGTTATTCCTGATCAGAGTAGGAACAGCGAGCCGTTTATGAACCAATCCCTGGAATAGATATGCTACCGAAGCGGTTTGCTCGGACATCCTTTGTCAGTCTGCTTCCCCCTCTCTTTCATTTTCTGTCCGGTTTACATTCCGTGTGCATCAATCACATAAACTATCACAAGTCCGTCTGGGTTTTTGAATACACTGAGGACATCTGTCGACTCAGACAGTGATCGACACATACCAAAAACCAAAAGCGTGCCTGATTTCCGTGCAGAGTATAGGAACCGACATCACTTTGCCCATTGACATAGGTGTTAGTTACATAATTAATCCATAAAAAATAAACACAAAAAATAAAGATAAACAATACATAAATACATAAATGCATGAATACATAAATGCATAAATACATAAATACATAAATAAATACATGAAAAAAAAATGGAAAAAAAACCTTCACGCAAAGCAGCAAGGTTGTATATTATTATAGTGTGTGTCCATTGGGGAAACGCACGACTCCTATTTTGAAGTCTTGACGCATATATGACGGTCTACATGATTTAATGGGGAAGAAAATGATCTATTACACGTAAACACACAGACAACTCTCTCTGTCTCTTTGTCTGTGTCTCTTTCTCTCCCTCTCCCAAGGACAGATTGTAAAAAAAAGGCCTAGCCTTATAATTATCTTTATCTTTGTGAAATAAAGTTCAATTCAATCAAATTCAATTCTCGCTCTGTCTCTCTCCCCCTCCCTCTCTCTTACTCTGTCACCCTTTCTCTCTCTCGTTTGTTTTCTCTCTCTCTCGCTCTCTCACACTCTGTCTCTGTCTCTCTCGTTTGCTTTCTCTCTCTCGTTCTCTCACAATATGTCTCTGTCTCTCTCTCTCGTTTGCTTCCTCTGTCTCGTTCTCTCACACTATGTCTCTGTCTCTCTCTCGTTTGCTTCCTCTGTCTCGTTCTCTCACACTATGTCTCTGTCTCTCTCGTTTGCTTCCTCTCTCTCTCGCTCTCTCTCTTTCTCTCTCTCGTTTTCTTTCTCTCTCTCTCTCGCTCTCTCTCTTTCTCTCTCTCGTTTTCTTTCTCTCTCTCTCGCTCTCTCAAACTCTGTCTCTGTCTGTCTCTCTCGTTTTCTTTCTCTCTGTCTGTCTCTCACACTCTGTCTCTGTTTCTCTCTCTCGTTTGCTTTCTCTCTCTCTATCACACACTCCGTCTGTCTGTCTGTCTCTCTGTCTGTCTCTGTCTGTCTCTGTCTCTGTCTCTCTCTCTCCCTTTCTCTCTCTCTCTAACCCTACCACAACTGCCCCTGCCCCCATCCCTGTACCTTTCCCCTTGTTTAAGTGTGTGTATATGCACATGTTTAAAGGACCATCATTCATCACTCTATTGTCTGAAAACAAACAGTAAGAGTCAGCAAAATCATCTTAACACGGTATGGCTTATCCTCCCCTGTGTGCGTGTCTGGCTGTTCCCTCTTTCTAACCATCCATTCTTTATGTTTCTGTCTTTCGATCAAGAATAAAAACAAACAAGAAATGTTATATCATCGAACGTATACTTTTTGACCATGGAGACCTGTTGACCACTGTCAAGAAGAGGAAGCTGAGATGGATGGTATGGCCACGTACGTAACAAGAACTAGTTGGCTCTCCGAGACCATCTTCCAGGGTACGGTGCGCGGGAAGAGGAGACAGGGAAGACGAAAGAAAAGATGGACAGACAACATTGCAGAGTGGGCTAGGAAAAGCTTCTTGACAACCCAAAATATTGCTTAAGGGCAGAATATACATGCGCAGTTTCAGCGGCACAGACGACGCGCTGCCTATTATTGATGCTGCGATAGGGATTATGACGAGTACTTGACCTGTTTTTCTTTCACGCAATGCGTAGCGGGCTGGGATAATCTGCAGTGCGTCGTCGGACCTGCTGAAGTTACATAGGTGAGCGCCCGGCCTTACAACCAGCCGAGGTGGAGACAGCAGGTGCAGCGCTCGTCAGTGCAGTGCCCTTACGACCCTAGCGGGTTACGGAATCAGTGAGTGGATGATAATCTTGGACCCAACGGGGCATTCACAAGTACAATCAATCAATCACTCAATATGAGGCTTATATCGCGCGTATTCCGTGGGTACAGTTCTAAGCGCAGGGATTTTTTTTTTTTTAATTTTATGCAATTTATGTCGCGCACAAGTCATATTCAAGGCGCAGGGATTTATTTATGCCGTGTGAGATGGAATTTTTTTACACAATACATCACGCATTCACATCGGCCAGCAGATCGCAGCCATTTCGGCGCATATCCTACTTTTCACGGCCTATCATTCCAAGTCACACGGGTATTTTGGTGGACATTTTTATCTATGCCTATACAATTTTGCCAGGAAAGACCCTTTTGTCAATCGTGGGATCTTTAGCGTGCACACCCCAATGCAGTGTACACGAAGGGACCTCGGTTTTTCGTCTCATCCGAAAGACTAGCACTTGAACCCACCACCTAGGTTAGGAAACGGGGGAGAAAATTGCAAACGCCCTGACCCAGGGTCGAACTCGCAACCTCTCGCTTCCGAGCGCAAGTGCGTTACCACTCGGCCACCCAGTACATTGACCCAGTGGTCTTGATAGTGTACAGAAAGACAAATAAAGCAATATAAGTCTGACCATCTTGTCAGACAACGAATGCTCAACCAGCTAAGTCATCTATGTTTTAAATTCTATTTGTCTCATACTTATGCCGGAGGAGTTTTGAGCGAATAGAACCAGTTAAGTCATCTATTTTTTAAATTCTACTTGTCTCATACTTATGCCGGAGGAGTTTTGAGCGAATAGAACCAGCTAAGTCATCTATTTTTTAAATTCTACTTGTCTCATACCTATGCCGGAGGAGTTTTGAGCGAACTGAACCAGCTAAGTCGTCTATGTTTTAAATTCTATTTGTCTCATACTTATGCCGGAGGAGTTTTGA
>NC_090248.1:37342066-37357066 GCF_037325665.1 Littorina saxatilis
AATCAAGTGAAATTGGGTCACTCGCTTTACGTCAAATGTATCTTTACGTCATTTCCCATCCGTCTGGAGTCGGTTCTAAATCTGTCGCTCTCTGTTCAACAAGAAAAAGCGAAGCAACCGAAACGCATGTTCAACATGGTTTGTTGTGTGTCACACGCATTTGACCTGTGAATATTCATCACGTCAGGTGTGTTACTCTGATTGGCTGACCCAGGTCACGAGAATTCTTTGACTGACAGGCATAATCAGGTAGGAGCGCTCCAGTTCCCATTGCGGCTGTTCTGTCTACTTCGCGGGTTCGCTTCGAAATTTCTTTTGGTCGATTTAAACGGTAATAAAATCGTTATTTCTAATATGCTGACTCTTAGCAAATGATAACAGACATGTCTCACAAACGATATCAGCATTCGCCTAAAAGGCTCATGCTCGATATCTTTTTTCTCGACATGTCTTATCATTTGCTAACAGTCAGCATATTAGAAATAACTCATAATAACGCCCTCTTAGGACCAATAGGCCTATCTTGGTTGTTTGTTTATGTGTGTGTTTGTTTATTTATTTTTTAATGTTTCTATAACGTATAATCATTAGCTTAGACATGTCTAAATATTCTTGATTTTTTAAGGAACAGGTTTGAATTCCTAAAATCAAAACATTTTATCCGCTAGACGTATGCGTACCCGCCAGTACTGACAGAAAAACAAAATCACGATTAACTGAACAGGGATCCGACGTTGGCCGTTCCCTTATTCATATTCATTGCATTAATTACCATAGTTACGGAGCATATTCCAGTAAATCCGTCCTGTAAATCACTGTACATGCGTCTGAATTACTGGGCACGGAATGTCACCTGGACTTTACGAGGACGAATTCCAAAGACGGGCGCAGTGGCGTGGTGGTAAGACGTCGGCCTCCTAATCGGGAGGTCGTGAGTTCGAATCCCGGTTGCTGCCGCCTGGTGGGTTAACAGTGCAGATTTTTCCGATCTCCTAGGTCAACTTATGTGCAGACCTTCTAGTGACTTAACCCCCTTCGTGTGTACACGCAAGCACAAGACCAAGTGCGCACGAAAAAGATCCTGTAATCCATGTCAGAGTTCGGTGGGTTATAGAAACACACAAATACCCAGCATGCCTCCCCCGAATGGCGGGGTAAAAACACACGTAAAAAACCACTCGTGCTAAAAACATGAGTGAACGTGGGAGTCCAAGCCCATGAACGAAGAAAAAGAAGAAAAAAAATCCAAAGAAAACGTTTCCAGCATGGCGCCTTTGATTGTGTATGTTTAAACATTATCATCTAAATATTCTTGACTTGTACGCATCAGCTTCCTTTCACGAAATGAACGTGACAGTTCTCATTGTCAGTAATCGTGAGCATGGTGAGAGAGAAGGAAGCATTAGAATCTGGAACACGCACCATTGTCTAAAGGACACAATGTGATACTGTTTCTTTTTTTGTGTTCAGAATGATGTCTCCACACGCTAAGAATACTTTAGAATTAATGTCTGAACGTTCCGTTATTCAAGTTTTACACGCTCAGTCAGTCATGATGACATAAGCACACGGGAAATTGTCCATTTTCTCCGTCTTTATTTTTCAACTTGTTTTACTCTTTCCGCTCTGATAGCATTGGAACGTCCTCGCAAGTTTGAATGTCTAAAATCTACAGGGTTTCATCTCCTTGACGTTTACGTGCCTGCCACTGAAAACAAAAATGACGCTTAACTAAACAGGTACCCCGATTCTACAAACCAGACCGGCCCCCTCTTTAACATTCATTAAATTAATTAGAAGAGTTACTGCGGATTTTCAAGTAAATCAGTGCAGTAAATCACTGCACATGTGCCTGAATATCTGCCCACAGATTTCTAAAATCAAAAGGTTTCATCTCCTAGATGTTTGCGTGCCTGCCAGCACTGACTGAACTAATGACGATTAATTGAACAGGTATACCGATTCTAAAAGCTGTCACCTTTATTACATTAGTTAGAATAGTTACAGAGAATTTTTTGATTAAATCAGTGCAGTAAATCACGTGCATCTGATAAACTGTGCTCCGAACGTCCCCAAGACTTCATGATGTCACATTCCAAAGTGTGCAGAATGGGGCGTTGGATAATATATGTTTTAAAAATATCATCTAAATATTCTTGATTTTTACGCATCAGCGTTCTTTCAGGAAATGAACGTGACAGTATTTATTGTCAGTAATCGTGAGCTTGGTGAGAGAGAAGGAAGCATTAGAATCTGGAACACGCACCATTGTCTGAAGGACACAATGTGATACTGTTTCTTTTTGTGTACAGAATGATGTCTCCACACGCTAAGAATACTTTAGAATTAATGTCTGAACGTCTCGTTATTCAAATTGTACACGCTCAGTCATGGTGACCAAAGTAAACGTTACATTGTCCAAGTTCTCCGTCTTTATTTTCAAATCGTTCTTCCCTTTCCGCTCTGATGGCAGTGGAACCTGCTCGCAAGTCTGAATTGCTTAAACCAAAAGGGTGTCATCTCCTAGACGTTTGGGTGCCTGCCAGCACTAAAACATATGACGACTAACCGGACAGGTACCCCGATTCTACAAACTAGACCGGCCCCCTCTTTAACATTCATTAAATTAATTAGAAGAGTTACTGCGGATTTTCCAGTAAATCAGTGCAGTGAATCACTACACATGTGTCTGAATATCTGCCCACCGATTTCTAAAATCAAAAGGGTTCATCTCCCAGACGTTTGCGAGCCTGCCAGCCCTGACTGAACAAATGACGATTAATTGAACGGATACCCCGGTTCTTAAAACTAGGCCGTTCACCCCCTTTCACATTTGCCTAAATTTAGGAATATTTTCAGAGCATTTTTCAGTAAATCAGTGCAGTAAATCACTGCTCATGTGTCTGAATATCTGCCCACCGATTTCTAAATTCAAAAGGTTTCATCTTCTGGACGTTTGCGTGCCTGTAAAAACAAAACAAGGACGAATATCCGAACAGGTACCCCGGTTCTAAAATCTAATAATTAGAATAGTTACGGAGTATTTTCGAATAAATCCGTCCTGTAAATCACTGCACATGCGTCTGAATTACTGCGCACGTAATGTCACCTGGACTTTACGAGGTCTAATTCCGAAAAAAACCGTGTCCAGAATGGCGCCATTGACAGTATATGTTTCAACAAATAATTGTAACACTGTTTCATTTAAGGTTGGGAATAAAGACGTGTACCACATTCCAAGAATACAATCTGAAATGTAATCCAATACATAAACACATACACACACCACCACCCTGTCGATTCCTTGTCTGTCTGGAAAAAAACTTCCATTGGTTTAGTATCTTGACTAATTGTACAAAAAAATTTGATTAAATGTAGCAATAACGATTACCTGAACAGGGACCCCTATACTAAAAAGTAGGCTCTTCCCCATATCACATCCGTTTAATTAATGAGCATAGCTATGGAGCATTTTTCAAATGTATCATTGCAGGTGCGTCTAAATTACTACTCGGTGAATGTCACTTGGAGGTGTGAGGTCGCAGTTGTCAGAAAACGTCACGTCTTGGATAGCTTATGTTTAAACCTATCATGTAAATATTCTCGATTTGAACGCATCAGCTGCTTTTCAGGAAATGAAAGTGACAGTTATCTGGTGCGTGGAGACGGAGTCGAGAAGATAGCATCAGAATGTCGAACACGTGCGATTTAAAGATAGTACCCCAAAAGCGCCATTTTGGACAGTTTTCAGACGATTTGGACCTTAAAAAGTTCAAAGGACATTCGCTGTACTGTAATTTAGAAACACCTGATGATTTGCTCAAAACTGCCAAATAATTAAATGAATTTGAATCAGCGAGCGGTTTGCTTCGCCCAGCTCTCCTGTGTCACTATTCCGGACTTCCGCCCGTCATCATATTTGATTTAGTCCTCATAGATACCCATTCGTCAAAGCAGACGAAGACCGTTGGATTGAGGAAGTCAAACCTACAGTATTGCTTACGCGCGCAATATCCGTGCCATACAAGGCTAAAACACTTCGCATAACAAAAAAAGAAAAACACTGTCCGTTGGAGAATATCACGATCTGATATGACTACCAAACACAGAATTCTGATTTGAAAAACACTAATTCTAAGACCTAATTCTTCGTATGTGTTGTCATTTATTTAACTCCCAAAACGAACCCTGTAGCTCTCGGCTCAATTTCAAATCTGTATCTCGGAATAGCGCATGAAATACTCAGGGTCGAAAGGCAGGACTAAGTTATGACTGGCGTAAAAAAGCGTCACAATGAGAATTACAGTCTGGGATTCCCACTCAAAACACAGCCGTTTTCAATTTGAGTAACTCTGCGCTCAAACGTTTATTTTAAGGTGTTCCTGGTGTGTGGTCACATAATTACAACCCCCAACCTGAACTGTATAGCGATGAGAGACAGTTTTCTTGACATTATCACTTTAAAGGGATCCGACACCGATCAATGCACAGCGTAGTGACGATTGCGAACAAGTTCCGTAACTCTTATCTTCCGGGCCTTACCTCCCCCTGTTTTCATGATCCCCTAAAACAAATGAGTTTGCTTGCCCTCGTGTCCTTCGTCTTTTTCTTTTGCTCCTGTGTCATTATGACGTCAAACCTACAATAACGTCACGGAACACGTAAAAGAAAGTCCATGTTTCTGGTCCAAGACGTTCCACCTATTACAAGTCTCGGTCACTATGCTTGCCAAGAATCTTTCATTCTTTGTGCGTGGTTGTGAGTGCGTGTTCGTTTCTGTGTTTGCAGGTGTGTGTGTGTGTGTGTGTGTGTGTGTGTGTGTGTGTGTGTGTGTGTGTGTGTGTTTAGCGTGTCTGTATGTGTGTATGGGTGTGTGAGTATGCGTGTGTGTGTATATATATGTGTGTGATTGTGTGTGTGGGTGTCTGTATGTGTATATGTATGTTTGTGTGTGAGTATGTGTATATGTGTGTGCGCGCGCGCGCGCGTGTGTGTGTGTGTGTGTGTGTAATAATTACATGTGATGAGCGTATCTTTTATGATTTTCAACAACAGAATTTCTATATCAAAGTTTTAAAACGAATAACGTTTTTGTTTCGTTGTTCTCATTAGTTAAAAGACGAAGCATCGACAACCAATTACAATTTCTGAAACTGTTCTTTACAGTCCAAAGTAATAACAACTGCTCGCAAACATTATGTGCTGATGACATACACGACAGTGAAGATTGTTTGTTCAGTATATCCTATGTTCGGGCGAATATAGCAAACACAAAAAGAGAATATTTTATGAAGTCGACATTACGCCTGCTACAAGATGTTGCTATGTTGTGATTGAAAAGGCTGTTCTTTGTTATTCGTACACAAATCCAAAACGGGTAAGAATGTATATGAAATAATATGTATTTCCTTCTTCTTGGCTTATTATATATGGCTTACATCTCTTCCAAAGATGTTCCCTCACCCGTTAAAATTGTTTTGAAAAGAGAGAGAGAGAGAGAGAGAGAGAGAGAGAGAGAGAGAGAGAGAGAGAGAGAGAGAGAGAGAGAGAGAGAGAGAGAGAGAGAGAGAGAGAGAGAGAGAGAGAGAGAGAGAGAGAGAGAGAGAGAGAGAGAGAGAGAGAGAGAGAGATCAAAAATAAGGCAGGCTCGCAACTCACAACTTACACCGTACGGTGCTCTCTGGTTTTTGGCTCACGTAAGTGTAGCCTATGCGATCGTAACTTTGTCTGTCTGTGCGTGCGTGCGTGCGTGCGTGCGTCTGTGCGTGTGTATGTCTGTGGTAGAAACTCTAACATTTGAAGACGTCACATTACATTGACGTCACATTATGACGTAAGAGGTTAGACGTCACGCAAAGGAAGTACTGAAAGTCTCGGTCATTATTATTTTGAGCGCGCCGAGACTAGTTGGCAGTCGTGTCCTTGTAAGTAGGCTACATGCAGACAGACAGATCTAGATCTAGTGTCTCGCTTTCTTGCACTATGCTCTTTCTGTGTGTGTGTGTGTGTGTGTGTGTGTGTGTGTGTGTGTGTGTGTGTGTGTGTGTGTGTGTGTGTGTGTGTGTGTGTGACGGAGTGATTGAGTTTGTGTTACTGTTTGTCGATTTCTTACGTGAGCCTTGATGGCTTCGCCTCTTGTTTGACATGTAAGAAGGAAACGCACAATGATAAATCTACCCGCACAAATAGTTTATTTCGAACGGCAGACATTCTTTGACCTCGCAAAACGTAAGCTTAACTCCTTCTTCCATCAATAGTGCACTTCATTCTTACAGCTGTTTTGGGAAATGGTCGGCGCGATCGAAGGTAATCTTACTGAGAATTAGCATGTCGTAACTTTGTTTATCCTACATACGTGAGAGATACCACTGACAATAGAGTATGTTTTTTAACCTTTTACAAAGAGTAATTTGAATGAGAATAGAGTATTTCCGTATCTTTGTATAAATAGTAATTTTACTGACAATATAGTATTTCCGTAACTTTGCACAAAGGAAATTGTACTGAGAATAGAGTATTTCCGTAACTTTGTACAAAGGTAATTTAACTGGCAATAGAGTAATTCCGTAACTTTGTACAAAGGGTGAACATACTGAGAATAGAGTATGTACACTCTTCAAAAAAAGTTAAGGATCACTTTTTTACAAGCACGCCCCACAAAACAGACAAGACCGAATTCTTTCGTTTTACAAAAAAAATTATATAATTGAACAACTAAGGAGTAATGACAAACAAAGCAAAGATCGAACGTGGCAGCGACAATTTAGCTAGAGTGTGTCAAACGTGACAACCCTCGAAAATGGAATTCACAACGTTGGTGCATGGAGTGGATCAGGTTGCATATGAATGCTCTGGGAACTCCATTCCACTCCTCCTGGAGCCATTGCAGCAGTTGACCCAGATTGGCAGGAGGAGGGTGATGTTGCTGTACCCGACGACAAAGCTCGTCCCACATGTGCTCTATGGGGTTCAGGTCCGGGCTGTTGGCTGGCCACAGCATCCTGTTGACCCTGGCCTGCTGGATGAAGGTGTTTACAGCTGCAGAGCGATGGGGAGGTGCGTTGTCATCCTGAAGAATCGCACGAGGGCCGATCGCTTGGAGGGCTGGAACGACCAGGGGTTGCAGGATCTCATTCTGGTAGCGGACACCGGTCAAGTTGCCCACTACATGGTACAGAGGTGTCCTTAGACGTGTGCTGATCCATCCCCAGACCATCACAGAGCCTCCGCCAAAACGCTGTCGTTCCAGAACAGCGCCTTCTGCGAAGCGCTCTCCGCGACGCCTCCACACTCGGATGCGACCATCAGCAGGTTCCAAACAAAAGCGGGACTCATCTGTAAACAACACCTGAGCCCACTGCTGACGTTGCCACCTCACATGTTGAGTGCACCAGGCTCGGCGAGCTGCTCGGTGATTAGCAGTCAGGGTTGTTCCTCGGACTGGACGCCTTGCACGCAAGCCAAAGTTGTGTAAGCGGTTTCGGATCGTCTGACCACTAACAACAGTGTTGGTGTTTGCCGTAGCCATTCTTTGTTGCATGGCCTGCCTCTGAATGAAGCGATCCTCTCTTTGTGTGGTGACTCTGGGCCGACCAGAACGTTGTCGCTCCTGCACTCTTCCAGTTGCGTGGAATCTCTGTTTTAGTCTGATGATGACAGAGGGAGCCACTGCAAGTCTCTGGGCCACTTGCCTGGCAGCAACACCGTCTTGTAGCCATCCTATTGCCCTTCCTCTATCCAAATCGCTCAGTTTTCTTCGTGGGGGCAAGTTGCTACTGTGCATAATTGTGTCAGCGTGTCAACCTTTGAACACAAGCTGGTGAGCGATGTTCATAGCCAGGACCCTGTTGTAGCACGTGCATCACAACCTTTTGCCCTGGCATGCGTTCCGCAAATTTCATGGGGCTATAAAAAACACCCTTTTTCTTCCAAAATGCAGAAGCTTTTGAGAAGTCCCACAAAGGGAAATAACTCTGCCTGCCAAACAAAATTCTAGGTCAAGACTCATTGTTTATTTGTTAATTCAAACACATTAATCTTTTAATTATTATGTCGATGTTCAATTTTTTGACAATTTTTTATAATTAGATCCGTTTTTTCAACCGATCTTTAACTTTTTTTGAAGAGTGTATGTGACATGGTTCAAAGAGTAATTCTACTGAGAATAGAGTAAGTTGTTAACCTTTTGCAAAGGGTAATTTGATTGACAATAGAGTATTTCCGTAACAAAGGGTAATTTAACTGAGAATCGAGTATGTCCGTAACTTTGAATAAAGGGTAATTTTACTCAGAATACAGTATTTCCGTAACCTTGTACAAAGGGTAATTTTACTCAGAATACAGTATATCCGTAACCTCGTACAAAGGGTAATTTTACTCAGAATACAGTATTTCCGTAACCTTGTACAAAGGGTAATTTTGCTCAGAATACAGTATTTCCGTAACCTTGTACAAAGGGGAATTTTGCTCAGAATACAGTATTTCCGTAACCTTGTACAAAGGGGAATTTTGCTCAGAATACAGTATTTCCGTAACCTTGTACAAAGGTGAATTTTGCTCAGAATACAGTTTTTCCGTAACCTTGTACAAAGGGGAATTTTGCCGATATGATAGTATTTCCACAACTTTGTACAGTATCACGATATTTTACTTCTAGATAATATTGTCTGAGTGGCTGGTTTTTATACCTCTTACGATTTATATATGCAATCTACACCGTGGATGACCTTCTATTTCTTCATTGCAACATCTCGGCATCAAGATATATTTTTTTTAATACATTCCTTTTCGTTTAAATCATCTTGAAAAAAAGCTTTCGGATGTGCACAATTCTTCAAAAATGTACATCCTTGCCCCATTTTCTGCAGAGCTGGATTTTTTTCTTCAGAATTGATTTCGTATAACGACACCTGCGTCACCTGATCAAGCATCAGCTGTGCAAGATTCGCGCAAAACATTTACCTGGCGATGTATTAAGAACGCGCTGGTTGTTTTTCTGCACTTATTTTGGATTTTTTAGACCAGAATGTTGAGTCATACTCGCAGTGTCAACTTGCCCTGAGAAGAACCGTGGAGACAGTTGGGCTCACCATCACAGGTATGGCCAGGCTTTTAAACGGGATAAGACCATCCCTCTACTTGGACACGTACCAAGTGTGTGAGTGAGACATGGATGTGTTCATGTCTGAATGCGTAAGAACAAGGCAAGGAATGTCTAGAGAGGTATGTGGGAGGTGTTTCTATAACCTGCCCTGTTATATAGTGCTATATGTTTTATGTAAAATCAATGTCTTGTTTGTATTATTGTTATGTACCACCCCTGAATTTCTCTATGAGATAATAAAGTATTCTTATTCTTATTCTTATTCTTGCTGTGGTGCGTTAGAAATTTGTGATTAATTAATTTTAATTTAAAAAAACATTATCACTGTGCACTGAGAACATCAAGGCTGTTCATTTTTGGTATGTATGTGTCCGAGTGGAGGGCTTTTCTTATCCCATGTAAAAGCCTAGCCATATCTGAGAAGGTGTGCCGACCCGTTTCCACGAGGAAGACTGTGTCTTTAAAAGCCAATTTCCTTGCAGCTGTGAACATTCACCTTGTCCCTACTTTTTGTAAGCCTACATGATACGTACATCTGTGTTTTTGGGGATATTCTCCAGAGCTACGTACGGCCAGTGGAAACTATGTTACGAAGGTGACGTTTCTTTACTTAACTGAGACATTCTAACCATATGATTTATAAGCACTGGTTCCCTATATATCCTTGGCTTGCAGATAAACAATTAGAAATACTTGCTAATTTTTTTGTCTATATACGTTCAATAAAGAGACCAAAAAGCAATGTACTCACGTTAAAATGACGAACACGGAACGAATAACAGCGACGTTTCGACCTAAGGGTCTTCTTCAGGCACAAAAACACAAAAATAAACACACAAAAAAGAAGAAGAAATACGATAGAACAGATAAAGAGGAGAATAACTGACAAAACAACTGCACTGCACAAACCAACAAATGACAAAGACAGAGAAGCAAGGGAAGCTACTCGAGGGGAAGCCAACAATAACACAGGCAAGAAAAAAGAGTTGAAAAGCGGCAGTTTTGAGGTCTGTAGACCAAACAAAATGTGTGTGGGGAGGGGGGATGAATGGGAACGAAAGAGAAAACTCACGTACCCGTGCGGACACACACACACACACACACACACACACATACACACACACACACGCGCGCACACACACACATACACACAAGGTGGAACAGCGGGGGAAACGTTTAGATGAATGAATTAACGGCGGATGTTAATTCCATCGGGGCAGGTAGTGCCGAGGGATGATATGATGTGGGACTCCCTGAGTTTGCGCTCGAAGGAGTCGCCACGTACCTGCCACAGAGCCATGACTCTGACATGATCAAGTGAGTGATTAACGGCGGTGAAATGAAGGGATACTGGCCTATTACGGGAATGACGGATGTCGGCCAGATGCTCGGAGAAACGCACCTCGAGGGTGCGCGCGGTTTCTCCGATATAAATCTGGCGACAAGAGAGGCAGACGATCGCATAGACAACGTTGTGACTTTGACAGTCAAACGTTCTCTTGACCGTGAAGGAGCCACGAGGGCCTTGGAGGCAGGTGTCAGAGTGGAGGAAGGGACAAGATTTGCAATTTCGTTTGGAACAAGGAAATGTCCCAGAGGCTGTGGGGTTGGTGGGACTGCGAAGACGGGATCTCACCAAGAGGTCGCGAACGCTGCGGTCTTTTCTGAAAGCACAGAGTGGTTTTTGAGCAAAAATCGAACCAACAGAGTCACTTCCTTGAAGGATGTGCCAGTTTGATTTCAGGATTCTGCTTACTGGCATGTTGTGGGGATGAAACAGTAGGGAAACGACGGGTCTCTCACTGTCCTTAGATGGTGTAGGACTGAGAGCGGACTCTCGACAGACCTGGAATGAAGACAAAAATATATTCTGTTTTTTGTTGTTGCAAGACTGTATCATTAGTGAGGTTGCGGGGAAGACGCCCGACAACTCAGCACGACGACAAGTGACGGTGACCTTCTTTTTTCCCCCTCACACAGTCGGGACGGGGCCTTTGCGAGACGTTCCGGCTGGAAAATGGAGCAATTTGTCGTCGTCACTAAAACGGAAGATAGAAATTGGTCTTTGCTGTTAAGTCGAGTTCACTTTAATCCAAGTATGTGTTATGGACATATAGATTGTTCATTTTGCAAATAGCTTTTGAAGAAAAAGAAAAAAATCTTTGATAGGCGTGGATTTACAGTTTGTTTTGTCGGGTACCATCTCAGATGCTCACAAGTCTTCTCAATGAAGCCGCTATAAACTGTTTGCGCAGAAGACGGACGCGTCCCGAGTAAAAAAAACAAGACTATAGTGACGTCACATTTCGGCTCAGCGGTCCGGGACGCGTGCTGAAACAACCGCGATTTGTAAAAATGTAAAAATATTGCATTCCACAAAGTAATGCATGCCTTTTATTATTATTAATATTTGTTGTTTAGAGCCTCTACGCTGAGTGGTGGTGGGGGGGGGGGGGGGGTGGTTTTAGATCCACATCCCATTTTGGTGCAATCCCATTTTGCCGCCGTCCCATTTTTTGCCCCATCCCATTTTCGCGACATTTCACAAGCCAAGCGTCATTGGCTCACGTAAGTGTAGCCTATGCGATGCTAAGCTTTGTCTGTCTGTGCGTGTGTATGTGTGTGTGTGTGTGTATGTGTGCGATAGAAACTTTAACATTTGACTAAACACCGAAATACTATTTTTACCTGGTTATTATCCAAGCAACAACTTCAAAATGTTGAAGCAATGATCAACATTTCGTCGGCACGTATGTAGTTAAAGTGTGTATCCAAAGAAAACGGGTGGTGGGGGATTGGAGGGGGGGGGGTGTAAAAACAGGTGACTGGTTTGTGTCGTGTGTGGTATGTAGACCAGGTCAGGGGTCAAGGTTAGGTCAGATAGCGTGAAGGATTGTGGTATAGATACAGTTATCACCGAGCTGTAGTTCGCCGATTCGGAGAAGACGATTTCACATTTTTCGGTTTCGTAGCTCCAGAAAAATAGATAAAGAAGATACCAAAGGAGATTTCCTACAGGTTAATCTGCACAGCGTGTTTCCAGTGTCTGAGCGAGGAAGCGCTGTCGAAATCTGCACAGCGTGTTTCCAGTGTCTGCGCGAGGAAGCGCTGTCGAAAGCGCAGTGTCGATCTGGCCATCTGGCAGTCGTGTCCCCGTAAGTAGGCTTTTGACAGACAGATCTAGATCTAGTGTCTCGCACTCTTGCACCGTGTCACCTATGCTTACTGTGTGTGTGTGTGTGTGTGTGTGTGTGACGGAGTGATTGAGTTTGTGTTACTGTTTGTGGATTTCTTACGTGAGCCTTGAAGGCTTCGCCTCTTGTTTTACTAACATGTCATAAGAATAGCGCAACATCCCATTTTGACACCATATCCCATTTGGCCGCCATCCCATTTTGATTTATTCTTCTTGCCAAGCCTCACTATACTACTATACTGCGTTATTCAACTAGGGAGACATTCCGTTTACGCGAAATCCCATTTTGCCACAATCCAAAATGTCGCGAAATAGGGATGGTGGCGAAATGGGATGACGGCAAAACGGCATGGCGACAAAATGGAATGTGGCGCTAGTGGTATGACACGGTGGTAAAATGACACTTGGCCTGTGAAATGTCGCGAAAATGGGATGGGGTCGAAATGGGCTAACGGCGAAATGAGATTGCGCCAAAATGGGATGTGGAGCTAATGGTACATGATATGGTGGTAAAATGACACTTGGCCTGTGAAATGTCGCGAAAATGGGATGGGGGTGAAATGGGATAACGGCGAAACCGGACTAATAGACCCCTTGACTTTGGGGTAGCGTGACTGTTACCGCTAGATTTCCACTGGGAGGAAGCGACCCGAATTTCCAAGCGATGGGACAAAAAAGTAATGACTTTTTTTTCTCAATAGATCCCTTCACTTTGGAGATGATGAGTTAAATATCGGGCACATTTACGTGATTTGTAAAACATTTTACAAATCGCGGGGCACACACACACACATGCGCGCGCGCACACACGCGCACATGCACCCGCGCACACGCACACTCACACACACACGCGCGCGCGCGCACGCACACACACACACACACACACATACACACAAACACATACACACACTACACACACACACACATACACACACACACACACACACACACATACACACACACACACACACACATAAAATGTATGGGCTAACACGCAACTGCTGTTTGTTTTTTTATTAGGTCACAGACCTGGAAGACCCAGGTGCAAGACGAATAATTCATATCACTGAAATGCGTGTTCCCCATGCACCACCCAAAACATGCTCCGCGGGGCTCCGCCTCTACAAGTCGTGTCAAAACCATTCGTTCGGGTGTCCAGGAGTTTTCTTCTTCAGGCCACTGGCGCTCGTTCTCCCCGCAAACGCTACTTGTGTCAGTACGAGCGATGACGCCGAACGACAACACACCTGTCTCGGTTCAGTCGTCGTTGTCGGTCCCGTCTTCCCCGCAACGTCTATATTATCTAACTGGAGTAATACTGAAACAAGTAAAGAGAATATATTCCAGTTGCCATTTGATATACGTTATAATCATTAAAAGGACTGAAAATGCATGTCACAAAATAGAACACAGTTCTGAAGAATAACCAATTTGCAAGTGGTAGCCTATTCGTCTTGTGTGTTTTTCTCTCACTCACCAGCTGTGTAAAGGTCGTAATATAAAACTGTCAATGTCATGACGTCTAGGAAAAGCCAAAATCAATGTTTCGTTTGTGCGCGCCCCTGCGTGCTAGTGTAGATGCGTGCGTGCGTGTGTGTATGTGTGCGAGCCGTGCGTGCGTTCGCGTGCGTTCGCGTGTGTGTGTGTGAGTGCGTGTGTGTGTGTGTGTGTGTGTGTGTGTGTGTGTGTGTGTGTGTGTGTGTGTGTGCGTGCGTGTGTGTGTACGTGTGTGTGTATTGCGAGTTGGAAAATAGACAGACATGGGTATCTGACCCAAAACGCACCTGTTGCAGCGTTGACATCATGATTGCAAATGGAGTTGGCACGTGCTTTGTAACCAGACAGTCCGCAGGTGTTAATCACACACGAAACATGACCGTCAAAATAGACATGACACACTTATCGCTTGTGAACCGGGAAGTGTTTTCTGTGTACGCATGCAGTTGTTAATAATTTAGTTCACGGCGACCTTTTTACATTTAGTCAAGTTTTGACTAAATGTTTTAACATAGAGGGGGGAATCGAGACGAGGGTCGTGGTGTGTGTGTGTGTGTGTGTGTGTGTGTGTGTGTGTAGACCGATTCAGAGTAAACTACTGGACCGATCTTTATGAAATTGTTCATGAGAGTTCCTGGGTATGATATCCCCAGATATTTTTTTTATTTTTTCGATAAATGTCTTTGATGACGTCATATCCGGCATTTTGTAAAAGTTGAGGCGGCACTGTCACACCCTCATTTTTCAATAAAATTGATTGAAATTTTGGCAAAGCAATCTTCGACGAAGGCCGGACTTTGGTATTGCATTTCAGCTTGGAGGCTTAAAAATTAATTAATGACTTTGGTCATTAAAAATCTAAAAATTGTAATTAAATTTTTTTTATATAAAACGATCCAAAATTACGTTTATCGTATTTTGCATCATTTTCTGATTCCAAAAACATATAAATATGTTATATTCGGATTAAAAACAAGCTCTGAAAATTAAAAATATAAAAATTATGATTAAAAATTAAATTTCCGAAATCGATTTAAAAACAATTTCATCTTATTCCTTGTCCGTTCCTGATTCCAAAAACATATAGATATGATATGTTTGGATTAAAAACACGTTCAGAGAGTTAAACAGAATAGAGATATAGAAAAGCGTGCTATCCTCCTCAGCGCAACCGCTACCGCGTTTTTCTGGATTGTTAATTTGA
>NC_090248.1:37367066-37382066 GCF_037325665.1 Littorina saxatilis
AAATATACAAACCCTGCACAGAAAGCAGCCAGTCTGTTGATTGTTGGTATGTGTCTTGGTGTAAGGATGCTCTTCTCACATGTAACAATCTGGCCAGTCAGACCAGTGCCCTTGTCAAACAGGCAGCATGACAACGGAACACCTGCTGCAGACCTGCCCACTGCACGATGGCCTCAGGAGCCAGATCTGGGCGGAGGCGACCACGGTGCAAGGGAAGCTCTATGGCAGTCTGGACGACCTACAGCGCACGGCAACATTTGCGCGGAGAACCGGCGTTTCCATCTGAGTGATCGACAAGAAGAAGAAGAAGAAGACATGTACAAATCTGGCCCGATAAGAGATGGTGAGCATTATACAGTCGAGACCGGATGTAAGAAAGTCGTCGGGACCCACTTTTTGTCTTTCATACATCCGGTCTTTACTAAATCCGGTTAACCGGATGTATGAAAATATTGTGGATTGACTTTCATACATCCGGCCACGCGTCTGTTACTTGATAAAAGTAGGGTTTTTTTCATATCATTTTTGTATTTATTTGGTTTTTTATGTTTAAATGTTTTGATACATATATCCTTGTTAGAAGAAAAGGTTTGTGAATAACAAGTGGAAAAGTACATGTACTTACATACACTGACACAGTCAGGACAACCGATAGAAAGAACAACTGTTTGTGTAAGGAACTGTTCTGCTTTGCATAAGGCCGTGCACTCTCCGCCCCCCCCCCCCCCCCCCCGTCCCTGTGTGTGTGTGTGTGTGTGTGTGTGAGTGTGTGTGTGTGTGTACGTGTGTGTGTGTGTGTGTGCGCGTACGTGCGTGTGTGTGTGTGTGTTTGTGTGTGGCTCAACTGTATTGTGTGTGTTCCCTCCACAACCCTTTTGCGCTTTTGACAATGTTTTTGGTCGTGGAAGCTTTGTAATGACCGTTGGCGTAGCAAATAACATTTTCTGAGTTCTCTCTCTCTCTCTCTCTCTCTCTCTCTCTCTCTCTCTCTCTCTCTCTCTCTCTCTCTCTCTCTCTCTCTCCAAAACGCACACATTTATATAACACACACACGCGCGCGCACTGAATACAAAAACGTGAGTTAAACTTAAAACCAGTTTAATGGATTAAAACAACAACAACAACATTAAAAAAAAACTGAGTCACACCCACGACCAATGCCTCTGGTTCTAATTGTACAAAAAAATGCCTTCCTGTGCTATTATGGCTCTTCAGTCATGACAAATTTATAACAGGCTAAAATGACTGAATAGACAAGCAAAACAGATTATTAATGGAGTTAAACATAAAATCAGTTTAATGGGTAAAATCAACAACAACAACAAGAACATAAAAACAACAACAAGAACATAAAAACAACAACATAAAATACAACAAAATGAAATACAACAACATAAAATACAACAACATAAAAAACAACAACATAAAAAGATAACAACTGATTCACATCCATGACCAATGTCTCTGGTTATAAATGTAACAAAAATGCCTTCTGGGCTTTTATGGGTCTTCGTGACGAATTTGTAACAGGTCAAAAAAATGATTGAATGGAGAAACAAATTAAACAGAACAACTCGTTGACAGCTATAGAATCTGGATAAAAATCAGTTGGTGGGGAAGTTTTCAGGACATCCTCATTTAGACTACCTTTGTGGACACCACCCGCTCAAAATGGCCACAGAGATTTCGGAGGTAAATGTTCTCCTCGGACCTGTCTACCCCATTTATCGGGAAAAGGGGTGAGTGTGGCAGCCATCCCCGCGAGCATTCGGAAGTGGCTGTGTACACCACAATGGTGGTTTGAAGGAGTGTGGCAGCCGCGAATATCTCTACATCCGAACCCCATGAACGGGGTCGGAGGGTGTTGTGAGCGAGATAATCACCTACATCTCCATCCACGTATGCAGAGAAAGCCTGGTGATTCCTGCACATGGTGTCGATTATTTTTTCTCGGACAACCATGTGCTGAGCCTGGCCGACCACACAAATCAAGGCTTATGGCACGATACAGGCAGTTCCCATCCCCTACAATGTGGTTTAACTCCGAAGGGACCCCAAGATCTTGGGTTGGACACCGTTCGGGCAAAAACAAAGGGCCCGGAAGGCCCAATCTTGCACACTCTACGTTTGCCTGTAGCTTTCGCTTTGCGGTCCGCCATTTTGCAAGTTCGAGTCGCTATGGAAGGGAAATTACTCTTACCATACTTTGGTGACTTGGGTCTACTTTCGTTTTCTTACAACCGGTCTTGCAACAACGCATTTGTGCTGCTCGGGACCAGAGATTTGCTTTCATACAACCGGACTTTTATACATCCGATTTTCATACAACCGGAAAATTCTAAGTAATAACAAAGAGTATCTTCTGCCGGGACCCTGCCTACCCCTTTCATACATCCAGACTTTCATACATCCGGTGTTTTATACATCCGGTCTATACTGTACTTGTTTTGGTATTTGTGACCAAAATATTACATATTACGCAGATCGAGACAGTCAGTGTTCCTCTGAGACCCTGACAGCGGTCAAGGTGAACAAAGACTGCCAAGATCTGTGTAAAATGTCATACACTGTATTTGGGTCAAAAATACAAAGAACATTCATGTATCGATCGATTTCAGTTCGAATTCGTATTGGGTTTGTGTACGATTGAACGCACACCAACATGCACTCTTTTGTAGTCTCGGTTAGCCGTCTTAATATGAGTTTTTGTCGGACTCCGACGTCACATGGCTCAAAGAAGGGAAATCCGATGTTCAATCGACACAATACAGTGTTCTAGATGATCGAACGTGTAGCAAAGACCTGTACGCGTACGTGTAGATATTGCGTCACCCGTGACTCACTTTTTTTCTCCAATGTTCCAAATGCATTACGTTGTTTTGCTCCCACCAAGACTGCAGATCTTGGCAAACGCGTGACGTAAAAACAAGATTTGATGACGTTACCCGTACACGTTCCCGTACACGTGCTGAAAAGTTCCACATCTAGATCTGTCTAATAGTATGTGCACGGGAAGGACGGTGTGTTTAAAACGATCATTCACTGCCTGGTTTTGCTTACAAGTCGAACATAATGCACGCGTGCAGACATAACGGACATGAAACGCTGCACCAGGAAGATCGAAAGAAGGTCATTGATCACAGAGTCGTTAAAAGCATTATTATTTTGGGACCATTTGAATGGTGAAATAGAACATAATGTTGCTGACATGGCAATTCTATTATTTGTGAATGTTTTGATTGCATAATGATTCAAGTGTATCGATATCAAGTACAGTTGTAGCAAACATTTTAGTGCAGATAGACTCTGAAGGTTCTATTACAGGACGTTCGCCCTGATTCTGAACTGTTTTGAAACACGATTTAGAGTACGGACTGTGAAAAAAATCGAGGATAGAAAGTCCAGGGTTTTACCAGACCCCCACCCCACCCAACCCCCATAGCAAGCAACTTAGCCATGCATACAGACGCTCTGCCACTCAGTTTCACGCAGTGGCAGACGAGAGGGTGGTGTGCACTGGGTTCCCGTGCACCCCCCTCAAGCTAAACAAAAAGAGAAGAGAGAAATACAAATTCTGATTCCGTGGCAATTTCTAAGCTTAGCTGGCAACGGACAAACACATTTCCGGACGCCCTATAGCAGTCTCGGCCGCGCTTAGCGAGCTCGATTTACACTTTTAAATTAAAAGTACACCCCCCCTCCCCCTCCACCACCTCTTACAAACTAACCGATCCGCCCCTGCTAAGTGACCAGCTTCTCTAAAAGTCAAAATCAAATGATTCTGTCTGCCTTTTTACATGGCCACGGCTTACTCATTCCGCGGGTACAAGTGAAGGAGAAAGTCCCGAAACGAGCCCTCTTGACAAAAAAAGAGAACTTTTGAGTACCAGCGATGACTTTCAAGAAGACAGTTGTGAAACTAAGACGTCTTGACCTCATTTGGTACGTCGCCTACATCGAAACACTTCCTTGCCATTCATTTCCCCCAAAAGTGCCTTTGGGTTAGGAGAGACGTACTTCAGAAAACATTCGATTCAAGGACACAGAATTCTGCAGAAGTTCACTTTCTCATCTGTTAAATTATTAGGAAATCAACTAAGAAAACAACAAGTCGCGTAAGGCGAAATTACTACATTTAGTCAAGCTGTGGAACTCACAGAATGAAACTGAACGTAGTCCGCCGCTAGTGCAAAAGGCAGTGAAAGTGACGAGCCTGTTTGGCGCGGTAGCGGTTGCGCTGTGCTCCATAGCACGCTTTACTGTACCTCTCTTCGTTTTAACTTTCTGAGCGTGTTTTTAATCCAAACATATCATATCTATATGTTTTTGGAATCAGGAACCGACAAGGAATAAGATAAAAGTGTTTTTAAATTGATTTGGGAAATTTAATTTTGATCATAATTTTTATATTTTTAATTTTCAGAGCTTGTTTTTAATCCAAATATAACATATTTATATGTTTTTGGAATCAGGAAATGATGAAGAATAAGATGAACGTAAATTTGGATCGTTTTAGAAATTTTTTTTTTTTACAATTTTCAGATTTTTAATGACCAAAGTCATTAATTAATTTTTAAGCCACCAAGCTGAAATGCAATACCGAAGTCCGGCCTTTGTCGAAGATTGCTTGGCCAAAATTTCAATCAATTTGATTGAAAAATGAGGGTGTGACAGTGCCGCCTCAACTTTTACAAAAAGCCGGATATGACGTCATCAAAGACATTTATCGAAAAAAAAACCATCCGGGGATATCATTCCCAGGAACTCTCATGTAAAATTTCATAAAGATCGGTCCAGTAGTTTAGTCTGAATCGCTCTACACACACACACGCACAGACAGACAGACACACACACACACACACACACACACACACACATACACCACGACCCTCGTCTCGATTCCCCCTCTACGTTAAAACATTTAGTCAAAACTTGACTAAATGTAAAAACGGCAATGAAAACGCTTACTAATTGACACCCGTGGCGTGGTGATTAGCGCATCGGGCTACAGGCCGTGAGGTTGTGGGTTCAATTCCCATCAGAGTCATGTGGGGTTTTCGAGCTCCGGCCGGCTCCTACTCAGAATCGAAGTGCTATGGTTTCAATTGGAAGGCTGGGACCACACAGCCGATCGAGTTTCATTCACTTCACAAATACGACTTTGAGTGTGTCAAGGTTGTTGCAGCTACCCAACCAACTCCACAGGTGCACCAGTTCTCGGGCCTGGTTGACGTCAGGTGATATAACGTGAGAGAAAGTGTAGAGTGCTGCCCTGTCATGCAGTCTCAATCTGAAATGGAAATCCACAGCATTATCATTATTATTATTCTCAACTCACCAATCATCAAAATAAATAGCCCAAAAACAAAACAAAACTGTTTCTGCAATGAACACGAGTTGGAGCAGCAAAAAGCAAACAAACAAAAGAAAGAACAGAAAAACGCACTTTAAAGGTCCTTGTCTACATTTTGATACCGAAATCGCCATTTGACCATTAAAATGCAGAGTCTATTATCTACAAATATCAACAATACACCCCCTTTCGACCAGGAAAGACGAAGCCAGTGTAGCCGTTTGAAAATTCATTGTAGTATTCCAGCGTAGTACTCATAGTAGGATATCCTTATTTGGAAAATGCCAAGTGCAAAACTCCTCTCAAATCCCGTGCATTTCGTGCGTTTTAAAAAAAGCGTGGACAGCGCTCCAGTGTCAAACTGTTGCTGCACTTGTTTGGGCGTGGCTATAAGCATAGTGACATGAATTTGATTGGTCAGTATTTTTAGGCAAAGTACATGTTCTCAGCAAACAGAAAACAAAATATTGGAAGCGTGAGTCACGCTACCCAAAAATAAAATCTTTTTTTACATATATTTTTTTTTCTATAACTTTTTTCCCCATGGTTCATTCATCATCTGACATAACTTTTTTTGCGAAATCTAACCATAAGAATATTGAAAAAAAGCAAAAATGTAGACGACCACCTTTAAAAGAAACTGCGCGCTCGCCACTAGAAGAAAAATGCAATTCAGCGTCGTTCGTTTTTAAGAAGAGTGTTCGCTGTTAACCTAACACGTTGTCACGTCATTTAAACATACGTTACATTGAAACACTTCCTTACTACATACATCACGCCGAAACTCTTCCTTACCATTAACCCCCCCCCCCCCCCCCCCGAAAGGCCTTTGATTTAGAAGAGACATGCTTCAGAATCGGTACATGTATGTCAAAATGTATTCGTGCCTAGGACACGAACACGGGACAGATCCTTTTCCCACTGGTTAAATCATCAGGAACTGACAAGGCAGAAAGCGAAACGACAAGAAAAATGTACATGAAAGAAAATGCCACCTCACAACTCGTGGAATTAATTATGCAGCTCTAACAAGCAAGTAAATAGAACCTCTTCCTAACCATGACTCATCCTTACGTTGCATTTCCCCTTAAAGACTTGTATTAACAAGTCATACATAGAGAATACTACATGGCTTGCTGTGTCGTACCAGATTTACACGAGTTGTTTTTTTAAATACTGAACTGCGAGCGAAAACGAGCTGTTCACTATTTGAAAAAGCAACGAGTGTAAATCTGGTAAGACACAGCAAGCCATGTAGTATTCTGTTTATCCGACATACTGTACTTACGTGTATTTTACTAAAAATGTCTTGCAGTCGAGGCAGCTAAATTGAAGACGCTTGTTTTGGAACCTCGATCTCTTCTAAAGCCTCGTGCAATCTATTACGTCAAAGCAAAGAAACGTCACTCTGAAAGTGTGGCGTGACGTGTTAGTTCTAAAGATTCATCGAGGGTAATTAGCGAGCGCAATTTTTGTTTCTATAATGACGTTTGTCTCGGTGACTTTGGCATCATAAGCTGTGGAAACACAGGTCCCTGCCAGACTTGCTTGACATGACCTCATTTACATGATATACACACGTGTGATTTGAACGATTATTATCTCACGGGTGTCTCTCTCACGTATGTAGGATAAAATTCAATTCAGTGTTCAATTCAATTCAATTCAATTCAATTCAATTCAACTCGATTAGATTCAATTCGATTCAATTCAATTCAATTCAATTCAATTCAATCCAATCCAATCCAACCCAATTTCAATACAATACAATACAATACAATACAATACAATACAATACAATACAATACAATACAATACAATACAATACAATACAATACAATACAATACAAACTATTCTATACAATACTATTCTATTCAATTCAATACAATTCAATTGAACTTTATTGTCTGAATTTAAAAACATGCAGCAACACTTTCTTTTGGCTCGTATTATTACGTCACATAAGAGACTGGCACTCTTCAAATAGATCTCACTCCCAGGACTTACGAATTGGAACTTTAGTTTGTCCCACCCACTCAATAAGCTGTTCTGATTCACCTAATAACTTTTGACACAAAAGGTTGTGTAGTTTTGCCTAATTTTTTTTAAAGGCATGGATCAGTTGCATTGCCTCATGCAGTTTTTTGCGTGTACATGTCCGTGAGAAAGTCAGCATATTCTGAGCAACACAGTGAATCTACAAGGGTAGTTTCGTTACGGTCATATTGATGACATGGTTACTAAAAAAACACACACATTTGAACAAGAAAAAAATTATTCTACGGATGTGAAATCTAAAAAATGTTTTCCTAAATACCGTAATTTTCTATTTAAATTTAATGATATACGATACTGACCAAGAAAAAATCAGTAAATCTGCCCATGACTCTCTGTAGAAAGCATGGAAGGGGTCCAGAAATAACTTACAATGTCCGGTTTAGAAGGCTTGGGGATGATCTTCTGTTAAGCTTGCCGGGTATTATATCACGAGATTGGCATTGTAAAATTAATTAACGAAAAGATGATGAATGTAGGTGCAAATAGAAGCTTTTCTTTAGGTTTGTCACACAAACAAGCTTATTAAAAGCATAATCGTGAGCTTTAAATTAGTTTCATCAGTTATAATACCCGGCAAGCTCAACAGGTCACCCATAAGCCCTCTATGTCGGTCAGGGTATGTTATTTGTGGACGTCTTGCATGCTTACTACACACAGAGACACACGCCCACACGCACGTACGCACGCACGCACACACACACACACACACACACACAAACACACACACGCACGCACGCACGCACACACAAACACACACACACACACACAGAAACACACACACTCACAGAAACACAGAAACACACACACACACACACACACACACACACACACACACACACACACACACACACACACACACACACACACACACGCATAATTTATATAGAGAATACTACATGGCTTGCTGTGTCGTACCAGATTTACACGAGTTGTTTTTTTAAACATTCAATTGCGAGCGAAAGCGAGCTGTTCACTATTTGAAAAAGCAACGAGTGTAAACCTGGTACGACACAGCAAGCCATGTAGTATTCTGTTTATCCTACATACTGTACTTACGTGTATTTTACTGAAAATGTCCTGCAGTCGAGGCAGCTAAATTGAAGACGCCTGTTTTGTCTTGTCTTGTCTTTCCATTACTGCCCACAATCAACAGTAGTGATTATTTCGGCACTTGATGGGATGTTGCGCAAGTCCAGTAAAGCAGCGTTTCCAGCATCCAAAAGTCCATTAAAGTTCACAGGTTGGGGAGTATGGGGGGGAGGGGACATGAGTCACAGTGGCTGCTGGTTTAGTGCGAGGCGCGCGACACAAAGGTGTCGACAGTGCGGGCCTCGACGACAGCTGCTGCTGGTAGAGAGTTCCAGTCCTTCACTGTGCTGGGTAGAAAAGCGGCACTCCGATACTGAGTGCGGCAGGTGATGAGGCCGAACTGCTGGCAATGGCCTTTTCGCTGGCGTGGTGGTAAGGGGGCCAGCTTCGACTTGATGCCCGGACAGTGGACGATGCTGTTCTTGATCTTATAGAGCATCGAGAGGCGGGCAAGCTTCCTGCGCTCCTCCAGAGACTGCCACCTAAGGGAGTCCAGCATCCGGCTGACACTTGACGTGTTGTGGTAGCGGTTGCAGACGAATCGGGCAGCTCGTCTCTGGACGGCCTCAAGCTTGTCGATGTTCTTCTGGGTGTGCGGGTCCCATACTGACGAGGCGTACTCCAGGATAGGCCTGACAAAGGCCTTGTACGCCTGCTCTTTCACGGATCTTGATGAGATCTTCAGATTGCGCCGCAGGAACCCCAGGGTCATGTTTGCCTTGCTGACGATGTTGTTGATATGGTCGTCCCAGCACAGGTCACTCTGAATGGTCACACCCAGGTACTTGACCGCCTTCACTGTCTCCAGCGTATGCCCGTGGAGCTGGTAAGAGGGCTGTAGTGGGCGTCTGCTCCTCGTAACAGGCAGTGTGTTGCACTTTGCAGGGTGGAACTGCATGTCCCAGTTCTTCTCCCACTCGGCTTGGCGATGGAGGTCTTGTTGTAGCTGGGCCTGGTCATTTACGCTAGTCACCACCCTGTACACTGCAGTGTCATCCGCAAACAGGCGCGCTAGTGCCGTCAGTCTCTCCGGGAGGTCGTTAATGTACGCTAAAAATAGCGTCGGCCCCAGCACCTCGATCTCTTCTAAAGCCTGGTGCAATCTATAACAAGGAACTTAGTCGATAAATATCGACAGGGGGCCGACTAATGATTTAAATGTGAAATGTGTGTATAATAATGGGTGTGGGTCTGAAATTAAGTTAGGTAGTAGGTACTGAACTTGTCAAATCCAGGTGCACGGAGCCCCTGGGGCTTTTAGTCATACCTCAGGCAGCTATCCGTTAGAAGAACTACCAAGTTTCATTGACTTGCACCCAAAGAGTCAAGAACTGCGATTTTTTTACGAATTAATTTCGTACTCGGACCCGGCTGGTCTTGACTTATTTTTGGATCTAAATTTAGATCAGGTAGATCACCACATCATGCACAAAAAGACACGTCACTAGCAAACTATGTCAGACGTCATCATGAGTTTGTGTAAAACAAAATGGAGGCCGGAATCACTCAGTTGAATCGAACTCCGACCAAACACCACGTAATAACTAGGTTAATTTATGCACTCGCGTGAACAAGAAACTGTCGAGCTTCACAGATGTCGTCGTTGGGTAGTTTTGGGTGTGTTTTACTACCATAGGAGGATTTTTGAACTGTAAATGCACTGAGCTGCAACAAAAACGCAAAACGAAGGCTGTGAGCTGTGCACTGGTATTTTGACAATGTGGGTAGCATGAAAATGTAAGCATTTGAATGTAAGTCTTATAGGTACCATTGTACCCAGGAAGAGAGACGAGAGATAGGAGTAGGTTGCAATAGCTTGTGTGGTCTTTGAGTTTTGTTTTTGGAAAGACATTGTTAAAGAAAAAGAAGACAAGTACAGTAATGTAATATTTATTGTGAAAACCAACGATCGTACAAAGAACATGTGAGGCAACATTATGTCTATGATGGTGTGAAGAAAATTAGTTATGATTTATACTATTATTATTTAGACTTGAGACTGAACAGCAAAAGGCGAAGTGTATGTTTTGTGGTGTGAATTGAAACAAAATGAAAAGTGTAAATATCTGGGAAATTGTGGTTAAAAGACTTCGTTATTTCTTGATTGTTATTGAAAAGTAGGATATGCGCCGAAATGGCTGCGATCTGCTGGCCGATGTGAATGCGTGATGTATTGTGTAAAAAAAATTCCATCTCACACGGCATAAATAAATCCCTGCGCCTTGAATATGTGTGCGATATAAATTGCATAAAATTAAAATAAAAAAATAAAAAAATAAATCCCTGCGCTTAGAACTGTACCCACGGAATACGCGCGATATAAGCTTCATATTGATTGATTGATATTGAAGTGAATAGCAAAACGCTGTATTTGAAAACAGCATGGGATTTATATAATTTTTTTTTATTTTTTTTTTATCAGGTAATGCCCTAGTTTTTACAAATTGTAGCAAAGTCGATTAACTTTACAATGTACGATGTTTGCTTGCAAATTACAACACAAACGCGAAAAACTTAACTATTTGTAGAGTTCTAAGGCATTGCAGACAAAGCAACTGCAAGAAAGTCAGGTTTTAGCAGTGTGAAAATCCGCTGAAAACGGTCTTATATCCCTTCCGGTATGGCCGGCTCTTATGACACTGACCCTGAGCTGACCGTGAGGCACTGAAAAGGTTTTCACGGAAAAATTCTCTCGAAGAACCAAATGGGTTCGGTGCATTTGTCAGTCTGTCACATGTTAAAGGGCCCCATACGGGTTGAAAGAGATAAGGTACTGTCGTGTTTTTTCCCCAAACCTAGTGCACTACCGTTCTCACGAGATAAGTTACTTCTGTTTTGTTCCGGGTTTTTTCTCTCCAATTGACACCATGTATGAGAGATGAAACAGAAAAGCCTGTTGTGAAAATGCAAAAATTTGGAGGAAAAAACGAAACAAAACAAAAGTAACTGTTCTCATGACAACGGCAAACAACGACATATGTTCACCGCCCTCAGCTAATTCAAGAAATCTCCCCCCTCCTGCTAGGTACACGTGCACTCAAGTTAACCTCTGCTTTGAGACACATGTTCACCGCCCTCACCCCCTCCTGCAAGGTACACGTGCACTCAAGTTAACCTCTGCTTTGACCTGTGTGCCAAGAGTCAGATGAGAGAGAGAGAAAGCGAGAGCGAGAGAGAGAGAGAGAGAGAGAGACAGAGAGAGAGAGAGAGAGAGAGAGACACACACACAGATAGACAGAGACAGACATAGAAAGACAGAAGCGGAGAGACTCAGACGGAGACACAGACAAAGACATACATACAGACAGAGAGAGAGAGAGAAACAAAACGTAACTGATCTCGTGAGAACCGGGTTGAGGCCTTGCATGGTTTTGACGGCAACAATAATTATTGTAGTTGTCTAAGACTTTATTTCTGTTTGATTTGTGATATGTTGGGAAGACATATTTATCAATTGATCAACAAAATAAAACATAATACAAAACGACACAACATTGTTAAAATCATTATTGGCCAACGTTGAACGTTTACGAAGGCCTCAATCTTCCCGCGCCGTAGACCAGATTAATAGGTGCTTGATTTTGGTATTTTGATTTACATAACATTAAACCTTTCTTGGGGTTCATGGTCATGGCAACAGCCATAATAATATTATATCATGTATAATATTACAGTTCAGCATATGTGAATTACATGTCATCATACCAAACTGTCATACATTTGTATTCCTACATTATTCTGATTGATCACAACCAAACCTACTATCATTGGACACATCCAAATGCAAGCGCCTGTTCTTGACAATTTCCCACTGATCTAAAAATAAAATCAGTGCAATTTCCTGGGTCGGGCTTTGCCACAGACACTCACGGTTTGGCCTGTAGGTAAAATGTACAATGTATTTTCTGATTTGTGCACAAAAGCTTTTTTTCTTTTTTCTTTTTTTTTAACATAACAATGTTTAATGTCACAGTATGTTTGAAAGACCATGGTCACATTTGTAAAACAAATGTTGAATTAGAAAATATATAACATTTTGGTTCATGATTTTTTCTACACCAGTGCTAAAAATAAGAAATAAAAAGGTCGGTATATAAGTCACTCAAATACAGCAAAGTATGAATGGATTGAGTTTGTTGCGGTTGACCCTGCACAGTTCGACCAATGATGTTTTTGTTGAACAATTTTGCCGTCACCCCTCCCATAGGGTGACGTATGTCACAACTTCCTCTGTTACACAAACTCAGTGATGACCAATTTTGCCTTTACCCTTCCCATAGGGTGACGGATTTCACAACTTTCTACTGATGAACAATGTTGCCTTCACCCCTCCCATAGGGTGACGGATGTCACAACTTCCTGTGTACACAAACAAAATGGCGCTGCCCATGGTCAACCTCGAAACTATCCGTATAGAATGGGGGCCTCCTGGCCCCCATAAAAAACGCTCGCGCTGGACCCGAGTACTCTTCAGACTGGCTCGCTCAATAAATATAAATGTTTGGAATGTCTGTGGTGTGAATGTTGGTTTCTGACCAGAAATGCAGATCTATCTCTGGCCGATTCATAGATTCAACCTACAAACTGCGACCTCATCTGTGATCAGATATGTTTCGACAAGCATTAAACGGATGAAATTAACCACATGCAGTTTATTCTTCAGAAAAATGCAGCGATACGCACCCCCAAAAATGGGTTGGGTTCGGTGATTTGTACATAAACGTCTTCCTCGCGATAGATTCGCTTATTATTTTGTCTTATGAAGCCGTCATCAACACGAACACAATGATTGCAGAAGCAAACTCTGTACCTACACGACCGAGACACAAGACTGATTATTTCACAGCTGCAATGAGAATAGAGAACAAAGACGTTTTGGGTAAGCTTACTCACGTCAGGTCTTCACTGACAAGCTAGGAACAGACGGAAAATTCCGAACAAAAGTAAATGACGTCAAAGTCTCTTTCGCTTTGCGTGTAACTTTGTCATGACGTATTTTTGTGTGACGCGTTCGGCTGTTCTATCAGGTCAATGGCTGCGTGTTGCCCCGCCGGTGTGAACTCCTCCTACGGCCAAGTCGTTTTTGTGGTTTATTTCGCATTTAGGTCCCAGGTAACATTATGAAGTTTTAATACGATCAATCGGACCTATTATCAAGTTAGTGTATCAACTTTTGAGCGAACTGCGCCCAGTAGTTTCCCAGCAATAAGCTGTTAAGTGGAGACAGACAGACAGACAGACAGACACACATTTAAAGTCTGCTGAGCCCTAGTACTAGCGTACTCGGGGATAAAAGAAACGTCACTCTGAAAGTGTGGCGTGACGTGTTAGTTCTAAAAATTCATCGACGGTAATTAGCGAGCGCAATGTTTTTTCTATAATGACGTTTGTCTCGGTGACTTTGGCATCATAAGCAGTGGAAAAACAGGTCCCTGCCAGACTTGCTTGACATGACCTCATTTACATGATATACACACGTGTGATTTGAACGATTATTATCTCACGAGTGTCTTTCTCGCGAATGTAGGATAAATATATATATATACATATAGCTATATAACTATTAAACAGAATTCGACTTTGTATCTAACCAGGAAGATCGAATATAGATAATTGATTCCCAAGTCGTAAACACCATATTTTAGGATCCTTTGAATGGTCAAAGAAGGGCCTGAAAATGCTGAAATGACAACTCTTTTATCTACGAATGTCTGGCTTGCAAAATGTTTTCAGTACGATGTCCTGGTGCACAATTTTAGACTGTCCGAATGAACAAGCAAGTTACGAAATTAGAATCTGCATTAAACGGCTAACTTTGAACAAGCGCCAAAAAAAAAGGACGAAAATTAAACAGAAAGAAAAACGCGCGATATAGTCGAGGTTAAAAAAATATTGCCCTTTTTTATGCAACGCTTTAAGTTAACCAAATGTAAGGCAAGGTAAGGTAAGGTAAGGTTTATTACCGTAATACATTAAGTCCTGTGAGGTTATACCCTCAAGGAAAATTCGGCTTGCTTTCTCTCTCTGGTAAAAACGAACAGTACGTCCTTAACACTTTACCAAAAAATGAAATATTATTAAAATGTTTTCCTGGCATGGCAAAATCCTTTAATCTTTGAATGTTTTTCTCGCATTTTGTAATGAGTTTCTTTTTGCACATTTGTTGACCGTACTAACTAAACTCAGTAGCTGCATGAAATAGCTAACTTAAACAAAAAAGTACCATGCCAGAAAAAGTAGAAGACACAAAACAACACGAAACTCGCAAAACATGAAGTTGTGGTTCCAAAAACAAGTATCGCCTTTTCTGTCACATTTTGCAAAGCTTTGTTGCTGAGTAGATGGTAACTGTTATAAAATGTAGAAAGAACACCAATCAGAAATACATTTCGAAATAAGATGTAGCCCTCGTCCCAGCGTGCTTTGTCGGAGTATTATTTTGCTCGCTTGTTTATTTTCTCAATCCGTTCTGTTTGTTTGTTTGTTTGTTGGGTTGTTT
>NC_090248.1:37387066-37389566 GCF_037325665.1 Littorina saxatilis
AAGAATTTCGTACGAAATTTTTACTCCGGAGTAACTTTTTCGTGGAGTAAAATGTTCGTGTTACACCGGTTTGCACAACAAACGGTGCTCTCTTCTCCGGCCAATGGAGGTGTCGGAACTAACAGCTTTTTTTGGAGTGAGTTTTTCTCTCCGTAGTGTGACGCCGGATATGAAACAGAGATCCGCTTCTCCTTTCTTAAATGGTGGAATGATTGCTTTTGTTTGTTTGTTTTCTGTTTGTTCGTTTTTACATTTAGTCAAGTTTTGACTAAATGTTTTCACATAGAGGGGGAATCGAGACGAGGGTCGTGGTGTGTGTGTGTGTGTGTGAGTGTGAGTGTGTGTGTGTGTGTGTGTGTGTGTGTGTGTGTGTGTGTGTGTGTGTGTGTGTGTGTGTGTGTGTGTGTGTGTGAGAGTAGAGTGATTCAGAGTAAACTACTGGACCGATCTTTATAAAACTTTACATAAGAGTTCCTGGGAATGATATCCCCAGAAGAATTTTTCTTTTTTTGGATAAATGTTTTTGATGACGTCATTTCCGGCGTTTTGTAAAAATTGAGGTGGCACTCTCACACCCTCATTTTTCAATGAACTTAATTGAAATTTTGGCCAAGCAATCTTCGACTAAGGCCGGACTTTGGTATTGGATTTCAGCTTGGAGGCTTCAAAATTTATTAATGAGTTTGGTCATTACAAATCGGAAAATGTTAATTACATTTTTTTTTAATAAAACGACACAAAAAAAACCAATTTCATCTTATTTTTCATCATTTTCTGATTCCAAAAACATATAACTAGGACATATTTGGATTAAAAACATGCTCTAAAAATAACAAATATAAACATGAAAATTTCCGCAATCGAATCAAAAACAATTTCATCTTATTCTTTGTCGGTTCCTGATTCCAAAAACATATAGATATGATATGTTTGGATTAAAAACAAGCTGAGAAAGTTAAAAAGAATAGAGATACAAAAAAGCGTGCTATCCTGCTCAGCGCAACCACTACCGCGCTATTCTGGCTTGTCGATTTCACTGCCTTTGCCACGAGCGGTGGACTGACGATGCTACGAGTATACCGTCTTGCTGAAAAAATGCAGTGCGTTCAGTTTCATTCTGTGAGTTCGACAGCTTGACTAAATGTTGTATTGTCGCCTCACGCGACTTGTTGTTTTTTGTTGTTGTTGTTTGTTTGCTTGTTTGTTGTTTGTTGGTTTGTTGATGTGTATGTTTGACTATTTGTTTGTTTGTTTGTTTGTTTGTGTTGTTTGTTTGTTTGTTGGTTGGTTTGTGTTGTTTGTTTGTTTGTTGGTTGGTTTGTTGGTTGGTTTGCTTGTTGGTTTGTATGTTGTGTTTTTTTGTTTTTGTGTGTGGGTTTTTTTCTTTGTTTATTTGAAGTCAACCGATCAGCTGGTCACGACGTACTGTAAAAAAACACATATCGTTTGATTTTTCCATTGCGTGTATTAACCTTTTGATCTTCCGTATAAGAACGCAATGAATCTTTTCGTTTTCCGAATGCGAAGAAATGGTCGCAGAGAAGAAATAATAAAGGCATTTAGACACAATACCTCTTTGCTTTCCTTTTAAAGAAGACGAAGAGATAGAGACAACGACGGACAAAGCCATAGGCAGCGAACAGAAGAAAAAAACAGAAACAAAACAAAACACTAAGAAACTTAAGTTGAATGACAGAGAGAGTTTCTTCGGTCTTTCGGAATAAGTATCCCCTTACTATTTAAACGAAAGAGTCTTTTATCGACGTCGATCGAAAGTTTCTTTTATCTGTGAGCAAAATGAGCGTGGCGAATTTGCATTGCAACAAGCACCTTACTCTAACAGGGAGTGATGGCTTGTGGCATTTCCTGGTTGAATGTTTTTGCTGGGCTTTCCGTGGTTTTCATGAGATAAGGGATATTAATAAAACGAAGATCTGTTTTTCTTTTCTTTTTATTTTGATCACGGCTTTGTTTATTTGCTTTGTTTTGGTTTGTTTGAGTGTTTGTTTTTGTTAGGTTTTTTTGGCTGTTAAGTATTTGTTTGTTCAGTTTTTGTTTATAAGTTTTTCTTTGTCAAGTTTTTGTCTGTTCGGATTTTGTTTAAGTTTCTGTTTTTATTTTTTTTATTTTTTTATTTTTTTTAATTTGTTTGTTAGTTTGTGGGTTTGGTTGTGTGGTGTTGTTTTAACTTTGTGTGTGGTAATTTTTTTGGATTCTTTGGGTTTTTTTGTTTTTTGTTGTTGTTTTTTTTGTTTTTGTTTTTTTAGTTTGTTGGTATGTTTGTAACTTTGTTCGTTTGCAAATGTTTTTGGTTTTTGTATGTTTATTTGTTTGTGTAATTGATATACATAGGGCTTACTGTTTATGGAATCAGGGCTTTTGTCATGTGTGCTAATTTTCAAGATGGCTTACACAGGGAAGAAGGTATCTTTTTTTCCATTCCTCCAACTTGAACCACCCCCCACCCCCACCCCTCCAATCAACCCCCTTCCGCTCCCAC
>NC_090248.1:37394566-37409566 GCF_037325665.1 Littorina saxatilis
AAATAAGAGGAAATCCTATTAGAACCCGGAAACATCAACGCGCGAGAAAGATAATCCATCAGAAGTTGACGAGCTGTTCTCTATAAGTGCAGTGCTTGAGCTAAACCATTGCTATAATGTCGATAATGATCTTCACCGCATTTCTGCTTTGATTTCTCAAAAAGAGTGGCAGACTTCCCATGACTCATGCAGATCAAGAGCTTCATCAAAGGGTCGGGTAGTACTCCGCAGAATTGTTTTTTGCAAAAAAAAAAGTTATGAAAAAAACGAAAACAGAAACGGAGAGAATTGAAAAGCTTACTCATTAACACTGACTCCGCGTGCGTTCAGCATATACACATATTGCTTTGATAAGGCTTTGATTTCGAACAGAATTGCGGGTAATCACTAATTTCCTTTTCATTCAAGAAGGCAACGTTTTTTTTCAATCCTGTTTTGATATAAAGACAAATTGCATTGTATTCGAGTAATACAGAAATCTTTGCTGTACGTAAGTACCAGTTTTAGAGCGCGCAAGACACCGATACCGATGTAAAAAAGAACAAACTTGGTTTCCAACAATTTCTGCTTTCATTTGTTTGTAAGGGAGGGGAGGGGGGGTATTGTAAAAACGAAGGCATCATTTCCTTCATTGTTATTTTGTAATGAATAGACATATTATAGCGGTGATTTACGAGTCCGTGTTGATCGTTAGCCTAAATGTGACCCTCCACCACGAAATGGGGAGTGTCTGGTAACAGTGTGAGGGTCACCTTAGTCACAGGCTTATAACTCAAACAGTTTTCGCTCTTTTCTAAAACGGTTTTCACCACTGGATAGAGCATAAAAAACTCTTTAGGAAAATGTACAAATATGAAAATCATGCAAAGGTGACATGCGACTCATTCCGTGGTGGAGGGTCACAAATATCAGTTTGTAGCGGGAAAGACGCCAGCAAAAAAAGTATTTTGTCCAGCATTTCTTGGTTTCAGTTTTCAGTTTTCTTTTCCGAAGGCAGCGCAGCATTTCCTTGATTGTCTTTCTTTTTACTTTTTTTTAATGTAAGGACTCACACTGTATTGGCGATATACGAGTCTTTGTTGAACGTAAACAGTTAAGTAGTTTCGTAGCGTGAAAGACGCCAGCTTAAAAAAGAAATTAGCCTACAATCGTTGTTTTGAAGCATTTCCCGGTTTATTGTTTTTTTTGGGTCTCCTTCCCGAAAGCAGAATTTCTTTCATTTTGTTGTGGTTGACATTCAGACTCACATTACATCGAGGGCAAACGGATCTCATTTGAACGAAAACACCAATTTATTTGCGCGAAAGACATTGGCATAAAAGGTTTTGTAATCATTGTTTTCTAGAATTTCCGGGTTGTAATTGTCTTGAGTTTTCTTAGGTTACCGACGTTCTTTGCAGAATTGTTTTTGCGTTCAGGTTATTTTCCCCTCCGGTCTTATCTCCTTCTTAGTAGAAAAAAGAACCGCACTAAGTATAAATGAGACCCTCCACCACGAAATGAGTCGCATGTCACCTCGCGTGGTTCTGCGCTAGGCTTAATATAAGTCCGGGGAGTGTCTGGTAACAGTGTGAGGGTCACCTAAAGTCACAGGCTTATAACTCAAACAGTTTTCGCTCTTTTCTAAAACGGTTTTCACTACTGGATAGAGCATAAAAAACTTTGGGAAAATGTAAAAATAAGAAAATCATGCAAAGGTGACATGCGACTCATTTCGTGGTGGAGGGTCACAAATGGACAAACAAAAACGAAAGAAAAAAAGATAAAAACAAAGACGCAACAAACTCATCAAATGAACCACAGAGCGTCGAAGAACAGACCTGCCAACGCTCAGGATATTAATGATTTCTTTTTTTCATTTTAACTTCGTTCAATCTGAACATGAACTGCAGGAGACAAAACCCATTGTTAAAACAAATGAGTTAGTGTCGCAAAGCGCCGATTTTCTTAACCATCGTTTCTTGTCCATAGTTGTTTGTTTGTTTTCTTGCTGGTTTGTTTGCTCGCTTGCTGGTTTGTTCGTTTGCTTTTTTACATTTAGTCAAGTTTTGACTAAATGTCTTAACATAGAGGGGGGAATCGAGACGAGGGTCGTGGTGTATGTGTGTGTGTGTGTGTGTGTGTGTGTGTGTGTGTGTGTGTGTGTGTGTGTGTGTGTGTGTATGTGTGGCTGTGTGTCTGTCTGTGTGTCTGTCTGTGTGTGTGTCTGTGCGTGTGTGTGTGTAGAGCGATTCAGAGTAAATTACTGGACTGATCTTTATGAAATTTTACATGAGAGTTTCTGGGTATGATATCCCCAGATAATTTTTTCATTTTTTCGATAAATGTTTTTTATGACGTCATATCCGGCTTTTTGTAAAAGTTGAGGCGGCATTGTCACACCCTCAATTTTTAATCAAATTGATTGAAATTTTAGCCAAGCAATCTTCGACAAAGGCCGGACTTCGGTATTGCATTTCAGCATGGAGGCTTACAAATTAATTAATGACTTTGGTCATTACAAATCGGAAAATTGTAATTAAAATTATTTTTTTATAAAACGATCCAAAATTACTTTTATTTTATTTTTCATCATGTTCTGATTCCAAAAACATATAAATATGTTATATTCGGATTAAAAACAAGCTCTGAAAATTAAAAATATAAAAATTATGATTAAAATTAAATTTCCAAAATCGTTTTAAAAACTATTTCATCTTATTCCTTGTCGGTTCCTGATTCCATAAACATATAGATATGATATGTTTGGATTAAAAACACGCTCAGAAAGTTAAAACGAAGAGAGGTACAGTAAAGCGTGCTATGAAGCACAGCGCAACCGCTACCGCGCCAAACAGGCTAGTCACTTTCACTGCCTTTTGCACTAGCGGCGGACTACGTTCAGTTTCATTCTGTGAGTTCCACAGCTTGACTAAATGTAGTAATTTCGCCTTACGCGACTTGTTTCTTTTACTCTTGTTTGTTTGTTAAGATCATAATTATTAAGCTCACAAGTGTACAGCAATGAACCCTAAAGCTATGGTCTATGACTATTTTCTTGTTTATAATGAGTTTGCGTATGTGTCTGTACTTGTGTGTATAAAAAGGATGCATAGAAAATGCTATATGCTAAAAACGCGTTGTTGTTGTTGTTGTTGTTGTTGTTGTTGTTGTTGTTGTTGTTGTTGTTGTTGTTGTTGTTGTTGTTGTTTTCTTAATATCAGGGTTAAAGTTGTTTGTTCATTTTGATACTTATTATCTAAGGTATAAACCCTAACCTTAACCCTAACCCTAACCCTAAGGTTCAACATAACTAACTATCACTTGCCGTTAAAGGCACAGTGCAGCTCACAGCCTTCGTTTTGCGTTTTTGTTGCAGCTGAGTGCATCTACAGTTCAAAAATCCTCCTATGGTAGTAAAACAAACCCAAAACTACCCAACGACGACATCTGTGAAGCTCGACAGTTTCTTGTTCACGCGAGTGCATAAATTAACCTAGTTATTACGTGGTGTTTGGTCGGAGTTCGATTCAACTGAGTGATTCCGGCTTCCCTTTTGTTTTACACAAACTCATGATGACGTCTGACATAGTTTGCTAGTGACGTGTCTTTTTGTGCATGATGTGGTGATCTACCTGATCTAAATTTAGATCCAAAAATAGGTCAAGACCAGCCGGGTCCGAGTACGAAATTAATTCGTAAAAAAATCGCAGTTCTTGACTCTTTGGGTGCAAGTCAATGAAACTTGGTAGTTCTTCTAACGGATGCCTGAGGTATGACTAAAAGCCCCAGGGGCTCCGTGCACCTGGATTTGACAAGTTCAGTACCTTTAAGAGTCTATATCTAGATCGCTTACTTCCCTAGCTTTGTTTCTCTGATCGTATGGCTTACAATAACATATAACAATCTCGTTAACACAAAAACACTCTTTGGGGATTTTTGTTTTGTTTAGAATTAATAGACACTGTTATTGCTTTCTCTGGACAAAATCGCCTTTGAAAGTGTAAGAAAACACGAGAGAATCCTATCACAACCCGGAAACACCAGTGCGCGAGGGAAATCAACAGTTAGAGGGTTTTTTCCCGATGATTCCATTTTATTTCAACCAAAGAATTTAGAGGCTAAATGACACAAAAGTAGAACACGAACGTACATTCAATGAACCTTTTTCTTGATTTTCCCGTCTCTGTCTATCCAAACTGCATGTGTGTGTGTGTGTGTGTGTGTGTGTGTGTGTGTGTGTGTGTATGTGTGTGTGTTTGTGTGTGTGTGTGTGTGAGTGTGTGTGTGTGTGTGTGTTTGTGTGTGTGTGTGTGCGCGCGCGTGTGTGTTTGTGTGTGTGTGCGCGCGCGTGTGTGTTTTAGCGTACGTGCATACGTGCGGGCGTGTGTTCGCGTGAGCACCTGCGTACTTGTGCGCGAGAGTCCATGCTAAGTGTCTGTGTCTGAGAGAGAGAGAAAGAGAGAGAGAGAAAGAGAGAGAGACAGAGAGAGACAGAGAGAGACAGAGAGAGAGACAGAGAGACAGAGACAGAGAGACAGAGACAGAGAGACAGAGACAGACAGAGACAGAGAGACAGAGACAGACAGAGACAGACAGAGACAGAGACAGAGACAGAAAGAGACAGAGCCAGAGAAACAGAGAGAGAGAGAGAGAGAGACAGAGACAGAGACAGACAGACAAAGACATGCACAGACAAAGACTCACAGACACACAGAGAGGTAGAGACAGACACATAGACAGACGGAGGTACGGACACGCAGACAGAAAGACAGACAGATAGAAAGACAGAAAGACATACAGACAGACTGGTAAAAAGAAATAAACAGAGAAAGCCTGCAATATCTTTGTTGGAGTCGCAAGCGATTATACACACGTCACCCGCGCGGGCGGCCGGCAAGCTATAAGCCACACAGAAAATTAAAATAGGTAACATTTCAAAATAGATCCTCTGACATGTTGTAATGTTGTAGGCAATTTGTCCTACAGGTTTTAAGGCTTTGTCAGATTACTGCCAGCAATAATTACCGCCAGACTTCCTGATTCTAAATGTCAGCGATGCCGAGAGAAAGACATAATTATTCTGCCGGTCCCTGTGCGAATTATGGCCTCGCTGTTCGGGCACGCCAGCTGTCTACTTTCTTTTCTTTATTTGGTGTTTAACGTCGTTTTCAACCACGAAGGTTATATCGCGACGGGAGCTGTCTACGGTTGAATAGGATTTACTTTAAAGTACCGGTCGTTGACTTTTAGACAAAGGCAACGATCGCCACGTGAGAGTATATACACAGCTACAAGGGCTTGTTATGTTCTCTTTCTGCAAATCATCAGAGAACTGCGATAGTCTACGTGTTGTCACTATATGACACTTCAAGTGCAGAAAGACCGTCCAAAGAGATTAAAGGCACAGTAAGCCTCCCGTAAACCATCACAGATACTGTCAGGCTTTTACACACAGTACAAACACCCTTCCATTTTAACGCTCACCAAACGGGATTATCCTAGGTGCCCTACGTAAAGAGCGAGCAATTTTTAAAGAATTAATTTTGCAGATTGTCTCGGACACTTTTTGGACCCATCCTGAACTCAGGTCAAAAATGAGTTACTTCCCTTCGGGTAAACTGGCGATAGCCGTGGACCGATGATTATCAGAATATTTTTGGACCGTGGTGCGTTTTTGCGCTAGACCTAACTTTTAAAATCTAAATAATAAATTGAAAGCTTGTTACACAAACATTCTTTAATCATAAAAGAATTCTTTTTTCATCAAGACAAGATCAGTACAATTCGAAGTTGTGAAAGTTTAAAAAAAACAACAAGTCGCGTAAGGCGAAAATACAACATTTAGTCAAGCTGTCGAATTAACAGAATGAAACTGAACGCAATGAAATTTTTCAGCAAGACCGTATACTCGTAGCATCGTCAGTCCACCGCTCGTGGCAAAGGCAGTGAAATTGACAAGAAGAGCGGGGTTAGTAGTTGCGCTGAGAAGGATAGCACGCTTTTCTGTACCTCTCTTCGTTTTAACTTTCTGAGCGTGTTTTTAATCCAAACATATTATATCTATATGTTTTTGGAATCAGAAACCGACAAGGAATAAGATGAAAGTGTTTTTAAATTGATTTCGAAAATTTAATTTTGATCATAATTTTTATATTTTTAATTTTCAGAGCTTGTTTTTAATCCGAATATAACATATCTATATGTTTTTGGAATCAAAAAATGATGAAGAATAAGATGAACGTAAATTTGGACAGTTTTATACGGGCAGAGTAAACTTGAGACTCCACTGCAAGTCTTGAAATTTACATAAATCGAACCAAGAACAAAGACATCCCAACATTACAGGCACTTTAGATCAACTCATTTCACTAGAGGTGACTACCTAGCACTGTGTTTGATATCCGTGTCTGCTGAAATAAAAAGAAAAAAAAGAAGAAAAGGATTATCAGTAGGTGACACGTTGTAAGAGTGGGAGACACTAGATCTGTCTGTACTTACTGGGGACACGACTGCCAGGTCGACACTGCGCTTTCGACAGCTCTTCCTCGCGCAGACACTGGAAACACGCTGTGCAGATCAAACTGTAGGAAATCTCCTTTGGTATCTTTTTTTATGTATTTTTTCCGAAGCTAAGAAACCGAACAATGTGAAATCGTCTTCCCCGAATCGGCGAATGCAGCTCGGTGAGAACTGAAAAGTGAATCTATACCACAATCCTTCACGCGACCTGACCTGATCTTGACCCCTGACCTGGTCTACATACCACACACGACACAAATCAGTCACCTGCTTTTACCCCCTCAAAACCCCCCACCACCCGTTTTCTTTGGATACACACTTTAACTACACACATGCCGACAAAATGAGGGTGTACAAAAAGCCGGATATGACGTCATCAGAGACATTTATCCATAAAATGAAAAAAAAATCGGGATATCATCCCCAGGAACTCTCATGTCAAATTTCATAAAGATCGGTCCAGTAGGTTACTCTGAATCGCTCTACACACACACACACACACACACACAGACACACACACACACACACACATCACACAGACACACAGACACACAGACACACACACACACACATACACCACGACCCTTTTTAAGACCCCCAATTTAAGACCCCCTCCTTTTTAAGACCTTGTTTTTTCAGACTTTCGGTTCAGAACCTCTATAAAAATTACCCCCTATTTTAAGACTCCCACATTTTAAAGATCTGGTTTTCTCAGATGTTTGGAGGTCTTCAAAGAGGGGTTCCACTGTACTCTTAGCGCACTGTACTCTTAGCGCACTGTACTCTTAGCGCACTGTACTCTTAGCGCACTATGTACTCTTAGCGCACTGTACTCTTAGCGCACAGTACTCTTAGCGCACTGTACTCTTAGCGCACTGTACTCTTAGTGCACAGTACTCTTAGCGCACTGTACTCTTAGCGCACAGTACTCTTAGCGCACTGTATTCTTAGCGCACAGTACTCTTAGCGCACTGTACTCTTAGCGCACAGTACTCTTTGCGCACTGTACTCCTAGCGACCTTTTTACATTTAGTCAAGTTTTGACTAAATGTTTTAACATAGAGGGGGAATCGAGACGAGGGTCGTGGTGTATGTGTGTGTGTGTGTCTGTCTGTCTGTCTGTGCGTGTGTGTGTGTAGAGCGATTCAAACCAAACTACTGGACCGATCTTTATGAAATTTTACATGAGAGTTCCTGGGAATGATATCCCCGGAAATTGTTTTTCTTTTTTTCGATAAAAACCTTTAATGACGTCATATCCGGCTTTTTGTAAAAGTTGAGGCGGCACTGTCACCATTGAAATTTTGGCCAAGCAATCTTCGACGAAGGCCGGACTTCGGTATTGCATTTCAGCTTGGTGGCTTAAAAACTAATGAATGGCTTTGGTCATTAAAAATCTGAAAATTGTAAAAAAAACATTTTTTTTATAAAACGATCCAAATCTACGTTCATCTTATTCTTCATCATTTTTTTATTCCAAAAACATATAAATATGTTATATTTGGATTAAAAACAAGCTCTGAAAATTAAAAATATAAAAACTATTATCAAAATTGCATTTTCGAAATCAATTTAAAAACGCTTTCATCTTATTCCTTGTCGGTTCCTGATTCCAAAAACATATAGATATGATATGTTTGGATTAAAAACACGCTCAGAAAGTTAAAACGAAGAGAGGTACAGACAAGCGTGCTAACCTTCTCAGCGCAACTACTACCCCGCTCTTCTTGTCAATTTCACTGCCTTTGCCATGAGCGGTGGACTGACGATGCTACGAGTATACGGTCTTGCTGAAAAACTGCATTGCGTTCAGTTTCATTCTGTGAGTTCGACAGCTTGACTAAATGTTGTATTTTTGCCTTACGCGACTTGTTCTTTCTTTATTTGGTGTTTAACGTCGTTTTCAACCACAAAGGTTATATCGCGACGGGGAAAGGGGGGAGATGGGATAGAGCCACTTGTCAATTGTTTCTTGTTCACAAAAGCACTAATCAAAAATTTGATCCAGGGGCTTGCAACGTCTATATATATATACGACTTGTGTCTGTCTGTGTGTCTGTGTGTGTGTGTGTGTGTGTGTGTGTGTGTGTGTGTGTGTGTGTGTGTGTGTGTGTGTGTGTGTGTGTGTGTGTCCGCGATGCACGCCCAAGGTTCTCGATGGATCTGTTTAAAATTTGGTGGGCATATTCAGGTAGACCCCGGACACAACCTGCTCGATGAGATATTTCAACACGTGCTCACAGCGCACAGCGCTGAACCGATTTTGCTTTTTCTCTGGATCCATTCCCAGTAACTCTTCCTTATCTTCTCCAGTGTTTTCAGCGTTTATCTCCCTTCCTTCGTGTGGCGTCAATCCATATTCCCGTTACTACGTTACTATTTTTAGAATGTCACTGCATTGTCCAGAACGCTTTCATTGCACCCGTAAGTTGTCCTTACTGTAAAAGTGAAAAGGTCGAATCAATTTATAGCCACGCGAAAAATACACTGTCATCTATCTCTATATATTTATAGATATAGATATACATATATATATACGGCTTCTCTGTGTGTGTGTGTGTGTGTGTGTGTGTGTGTGTGTGTGTGTGTGTGTGTGTGTGTGTGTGTGTGTGTGTGTGTGTGTGTGTGTGTTTGTGTGTGTGTTTGTGTGTGTGTGTGGGCAACACCTGTGGATTGTAGAGTTCTGTTTGTGATGTGGTCTGGCGGATTTGGTGTGTCTGTATGTTCAGGCCTTCCTTCGAGAAGCCATAACAGTTATTCTCAATCCCGTTTGCGTGGAATTCGCCTTCAAAGGTGATTGTGGTGTTTCGGCACTCGGTTACATTTGGCGTCGTCGACAGCGATGGGACTCGACATGAAATATTCAGGCCACTGAATCATTTTCGTGCTGTTCCCATTCCACCTGGGAGGGACCTAAGCTTGGCGGGTCCATGGTTCGGAACTTTGGGGACAAAGTTCATTCAAAGGGGGTCGAGTGTGACAGGGAGACTACCGTCGCCCTTCACAGCAGACTCTGCAGAGTTTTTCGCCTTAGAAGTTGTGGGCTTTGCTTGCATGTACCCGTAAGTTGTCCTCACTGTAAAAGTGCAAAGATCGAATCTATTTATCGAAACATATCCACTGTCATCTATCTCTATATATTTATATAGATAGATAGATTATATATACGGCTTCTGTGTCTGTGTCTGTGTGTGTGTGTGTGTGTGTGTGTGTGTGTGTGTGGAGGCAACACCTGTGGATTGTAGAGTTCTGTTTGTGATGGGGTCTGGCGGCTTTTGTCTGTCTGTATGATATAGGGCTTAGAAATAAGCTCTAAAATTCTCAGTCCCGTTTGACAGGACTTCGCCTTCACTGAAAGGTGATTGTGGTGAACCGCCACGCTGTCTGTCTCTGTCTCGCGATTCACCCCGGCGAAGCCGGGTATTCCTCTAATAGTACAATATATTACCTTACTGGGAGAATGCAAGTTTCCAGTACAAAGGACTTAACATTTCTTACATACGGCTTGACTAAAATCTTTACAAAAATTGACTATATTCTATACAAGAAACACTTAACAAGGGTCAAAAGAGAAACAGAATCCGTTAGTCGCCTCTTACGACATGCTGGGGAGCATCGGGTAAATTCTTCCCCCTAACCTGCGGGGGGTTCCTAGCGACCAACGGAAACACAAGAGGGAGCAGGAAGTGTGGGGTGGTGGAGGAGGGGATGTAAAGGAGGGGAGGGAGGGGCAGGTCACGTGTTTGTCATCAGCTTCTTCCTCGTCGACTGACCACAACCGCGGTATCTCGTAACAATTATTTTGCTGCCGGAAGGTGGGCGGGAGTGGGAGGGACAAAAACCCGCGGGGCAGAAAAGCGGCGAGAATAAAACGAGAGAAGAAAGAGAAAACAAGCGAATTATACGTGGAGTTTTAGTTGGAGTTGTGTGTGTATCAGTGTGTGCGACTCGATCGTCTCGGTCTTCGGGTTTCGGCTAGCCAAGTCTTACACTTACACTTACAGTAGTCTCGGTGATGACTGATCATTGGTTTACAGTGTTTATTTGTGAATGTCATGCCGACAGATTGACTTGATGTTTTGATATCGCTGCACGCAACTTGTGTGTTTTTTCTCCACCACCCACACTCACATCCCAACCTGTTATTTCAACCCTCTTTTGATACACATCTATTCAATTTTATATTTTTTTGTCTTGTTGTCTTTTATTTCTTGTCTTACTATTTTTCTTTTCTTTTCTTTTCTTGTTGCCAGTTGTAATTCCCTACTTGGCTTACCATTTCCGCACTAACGCTCGTTATCAGCCGGAGACCTGGGAGTATTGTTGCCTTCATAGTGGCTGATCGGATTTTGCTGGGCGTTTCCTTGTACTGTTCAGATGCGTAAGAAGTAAAGGGAGGAGGGGGGGGGAGGGTAGGAATGAAGGGGGGAATGTGGTGGTAGAGGAGGCCGAGTAGAGGGCAAGTTGAAGCGGGTTGCAAAACCAAAACACTATAAACAATGAAAACAGTATAAACAGCTCTAAAAGAAAGGTTGATGCAGCCTGTATGCATCTGAGGTAAAGGCAAATATTACCAAAATCGGACCAGACCTTGGCCGAAAGACTTTTTCGGAAATAACTCTGATGAAGCTAATACTTTAACTGTATGAAACTAAATTTGAATCTATGGAAAACGAGGTGTACTCGACGTTTTCCTGAAATAACTCTGTGAGGATGTTCAAGCTGTGTGGCAGAGTGAGCGCCTCCGACATCGAGGCAAGCTAGTCAAAGCGAGGCCAAGCGACAACACACTGCTGATCGACTCAGACCTGACTGACTATTAGGGTTTAACGTCCTCTTAGACCAACTGGTCTATATTGGTAATACGCTGAAGATATGGTGTGATACTTTGATTCGAACAAGCCCGCTGTGGCTGTCTTCTTCACCAGCATTGGGTCTGTCTCGTCAAAGTATCGAAATACGATCATGATAATCAGAGACGAGAGATGATGCATGCGTGACTTTCGCTGTGAACGTGGGATCTTTTTCGTGGGCATGTGTGCACACGGGGGTGTTCGGACACCGAAGAGAGTCTGCACAAAGTTGACTCCGAGAAATAAATCTCTCGCCGAACGTGGGGATCGAACCCACGCTGATAGCGACCAACTGGCTACAAAGCCAGCGCGCTACCAACTGAGCTACGTCCCCGCCCGACTGAGACCTGCCTAAGAAGTGGACAAGTACAGACGAACCTTACAGGAAAATGAAATAATCTCTGTGTCGCATATTGCGTTTCTCGAGCAATGGGCAGTCAAATTCTGGTCTTTGTTCAAAATGTTGACTTATCGTTCTTACCGCAAGAGCAAAAGTTGACGAGGAGTACTCATTTTGTGTAAAACTTGAATTATTATGTTAGTTTGACATGGACAGTTGGTAAACTTCGCTTATTTGTCACAGAAAATGTTTTTCTTCCATATCAGAGCTTCCATTACATCCGTTGCCATTCGTGCATGTAGCCTAAACCCGAATAAAGGTTTTATGTAATGTCATCGGTTGCCATTCATGTATGAAAACCTAAATGATTGCTTCATGTAATATATCACCAGTTGCCATTCCTGTATGCAAAACTAAATAAAGATTTAATATGATGTCATCAGTTGTCACTCATGTCAGGACGTACACCTACATAAAAGTTTCAGGTTGTCAATATTCGGATCGATGAGGCTTAGTTTAGGTTGATGAAAGTGTTTCCTAGTACGTAATATGTGATGTTTAGCGTGTGCAAAACCTAAAAATAAAACAAGTCGCGTGAAGCGATATAAAAACATTTAGTCAATCTGTCGGCATGAAACTGAAAGATCAACATCATAAACCAGTCTTCGCCGAGACTACATTGAGATAGTCTCGGCTAATCATACTAAAGGCTGAGACGGGTCACGCTCGCCGCCGCGAAGCACGCGTCCGTAGTATTTACTGAACCTATTTTCTTTCCTTCTGAGCACATTTTTAGAGTAAACATGACGTATCTATATATTTTTGAATTCAGGAGAAGATGAGAAATACAATGCAATAATTTTAAATGTGTTTGCGAAAAATCGATTTTAATGACAACTTTAATGAGCAAACTCATTAATTAATTAATTTTCAAGCCTCCAAGCTGAAATGCAATACCAAAGTCCGGGCTTCGTCGAAGATTACTTGAACAACATTTCAACCAATTTGGTTGAAAAACGAGAGCGTGACAGTGCTGCCTCAACTTTCACAAAAAGCCGGATATGACGTCATCAAAGACATTTATAAAAAAAAAATTAAAAGTCTGGAGATAATATACCCAGTCAAAACTTGACTAAATGTAAAAAGGCATTATTTCATGTGGTACAAAACAAAAAGCTAGTTCCAAAATGTATTGCAAATAGAATTCTCTGTTGCTCGTATTGAGAAAAAATCTGTTGTTGTTGTCGAAGTCGTTGTAGTAGTAGTTGTTGTTTTTGTTGTTGCTGCTGTGTGTGTGTGTGTGTGTGTGTGTGTGTGTGTGTGTGTGTGTGTGTGTGTGTGTGTGTGTGTGTGTGTGTGTGTGTGTGTGTGTGTTCGTTCGTATGTGCGTGTAGCGTGCATGTGCGTGGGTGTTTCATTCCTTTTCTTTTTTGTTAATTCAAAACTATACTATCCACAACCCAAGAAACGTACCATAAATTTAAAACGTACAAAGGGACACAACCAATGGCTGACTGAAAAGCCCACATCCTTATTACACTCGTGCTAACAGTGCAGGATGGCGGTGGCCTGCGTGTGTGATTTAATATAGTGAAACAGGAAATGAAAATGTAACACGATCATGTGCGTGGAGCACGACTTTTGATACAGAATTAACCGCGGAATGTCAAAGGTACATTCGTTCACGTGTACTGATTCATGTTCACCAACACAGATCAATCTAGGCTTGCACGTGGAACACCACCATCCTTTCACTAGGTCACATACCAAAAATCTACAGCCTTGAGGCTTCCTGTGCTTACGTTTTTAGGCCCTGTGAGTCAAGGAAACCCTGACTCTGAAAAATGCAGCGATGTTCTTCAGTGTGGAATGTTTGATTTGTGATTGCTTGTTAATTACCTCCTCTCCCCGTCATCCTGGCGAGAGCCTTATGTCTAACACAAATTAACCATCTGCAATCGTATTCGTATTTCCTATTAGGCCCTTTGCCCCCAGCGGTGCATAGGTCATTGAGGACGTTTCTCCTTCTGCTCTGGGCTGATCTCTCCGCCTGTGTCCTGTTTTTGCCTTGCCTCTTTAGCTCTGTCTCCGTGTCTTGCCTTCACCTGTTTCTTGGCCATCCCGGTTTTTTTTCCCCTGCGGGTTCCAAGTGAGAGCCTGGCGGGTGATGCTGGATGTTGGTTTTCTGACGGCGTGTCCAATCCAGCCCCACTTTCTCATCAGAATCTGGCTCTCAACCGGCTCCTGGCCCGCCCTTTGCCACAACTCTTCGTTGCAGATTTTGTCTGTCCACACATAGACCTATATTAGAATATAGGTCCCTGGTCCACCTGATCTTAAAGAGGCGCCTCAAACATGTGTTGATTAATGTCTAAATCGTCTGCTGCGTCACCTTGGTCACCCTCCACGTCTCAGAGCCGCAGAGCAGGACCTACTTGACATTAGAGACTGATAAAGATGCCCGACTTTGTGGTTGTGCTTATTCCTCTGGAGGCCCAGATTTGTGTAAATTGACACCGGTGTCGTTCATCTATGGAAAGCCGTTTGGCTCATAACCAATACACGTGTATGATTAAGTAAGAAATGATTTATACACGTGTAAGAAATGATTTATACACGTGTAAGAAATAATTAATACACGTGTAAGAAATGATTTATACACGTGTAAAACATAATTCATACACGTGTAAGAAATAATTCATACACGTGTAAGAAATGATCAATACACGTGTAAGAAATAATTAATACACGTGTAAGAAATATTTGATACACGTGCATAAAATAAAAGAATTTATTACACGTGTAAGAAATAATGTATACACGTGTAAGAAATAAATACACGTGTATACATTATGTCTTACACGTGTATGAATTATTTATTACACGTGTATTGGTTAAGAGCCAAACGGCTTTCCATATTCACCTGTGGCACGCGGCCGCATAGGTCTTTCATAACACAGCCACCTTGCCGGCTACTTCAAAGCCTGCACTAACTAACTTGACTATGGCGACACTGGTGTTTTACTACAAGTAGATCGACTTCAGGACCAAGACTTCAGCAATATCTGAGTAGCAGGAACTAGGACTGTAATCCATACATTTCGTTCTTGTATTTGCTAGGCCGAGGTGCACCAGGTGGCGCATTGGTTCAAAGGGAAATCGATCTCTGATCAGAAAAGTCATTTTTTGGATTAATATATTAAACACCAAATAAAGAAAGTAAAGTTACGTTCACCATAAAATGGCCTCTTGGTGTCTGTAGGTTCTTGAGGATCTGGTATTTTCGACGCTATATTGGAAAAGTTG
>NC_090248.1:37414566-37422066 GCF_037325665.1 Littorina saxatilis
GAAATAAAACTGTCGTCGTCGTCGTCGTCGTCATCATCGTCGTCGTCATCATCATCATCGTCGTCGTCATTATCGTCGTCGTCGTCGTTATTATCGTCGTCGCCATCGTCTTCGTCATCATTAACAGCATCAGCATCGTCATCAGCATCTGCAGCAGCAATTCTATTATAACACCTAAGACCCTAACTGCACACTATTTTGCTCCTGCTATTTTTGCGAATCATAAAAGGATTTTATTAACCGGACCTCACCAGCAGGTGTATGTCGATGTTGATTTTCCGCTGAACATTTCTGTGACATGCATGTTTTGTTAATGTTTCATGGAAACAGAAATAACAAAAATGGCCCCCTGTTATCAGGCCAATAAATCAAGCCAGCTGTGTATAGCCTACTAGCGGACTGGTTTCCGGGAGTGTAAAATATTCGATGATTGCAAGCACAAAGCTCTGTGTGTATGTGTGTGTGTGTGTGTGTGTGTGTGTGTGTGTGTGTGTGTGTGTGTGTGTGTGTGTGTGTTTGCGTGTGTGTGTGCACGCGCGTTTGTGTGTGCGTTTGCGTACGTGTGTGTGTGTTCAGTAGAGCGTGTTTATAATTGGGCCAACGTTTTGTTTACGGAAGTAAAGTTCAGACCAATCCGCGAACTCGGTTAACTCATTTATTTCAGTCAGGTCTGTCATCCCGTTATGCTGGCCTGCGCTTGCCCACTGGTGGTGGTCGGGGACGTAGCTCAGTTGGTAGCGCGCTGGCTTTGTAGCCAGTTGGTCGCTATCAGCGTGGGTTCGATCCCCACGTTCGGCGAGAGATTTATTTCTCGGAGTCAACTTTGTGCAGACTCTCTTCGGTGTCCGAACACCCCCGTGTGCACACATGCGCACGAAAAAGATCCCACGTTCACAGCGAAAGTCTCAGGGCTTGGAAAACACGAAGACACGCATGCATCATCTCTCGTCTCTGATTATCATGATCGTATTTCGATACTTTGACGAGACAAACCCAATGCTGGTGTGTCGAAGAAGACAGCCACAGCGGGCTTGTTCGGATCAAAGTATCACACCATATCTCTAGCGTATTACCAAAACCTGTCCCAATATAGACCAGTTGGTCTAAGAGGACGTTAAACCCTAATAGTCAGTCAACGGAAGAAGAGGTCAGTCAAAGTGTAGAGTGCAACATGTTCTCGTATCTTACGTTGGCAGCTCAGACAAGGGGAAGAGCCAGGTAAGAGGTCAGTAATGACAGGCTGCATCCGGTAAATTCCCATTCCATGTTTTTAGTGAGTAGAGAGAAAGTACGCCCGCAATTCCGCCCGGACAATAAAAGTTCGCGCGGAATTTCTGACCAATCAACGACGAGTATAGCTCGAAAGTCCGCGCGGAATTCCGGCCGTAATTCCGCGCGTCGATGACCGATTTGGCGTTCCATAGGTCAATACCTTTTTAAGGATGTCCTTGTACCTCTTCCGCGGCGCTCCTCTGTCACGGTGACCAGAGGTCAGCTCTCCTAACAATACCATCCCGTGGTCTTCCATCCTGCCAACAGGACCCACACAGCGCAATAGACGTTTTGCGGAAATATCTGTTCCTTGAATGCTGTGCCGGTTCCCAAAATCTGTTCCTTGAGCCTCTCATTAATATGGCGAAGTCGACGTCGCGAAGTAAATTTCAAGAAGCTCGCTGCACAAACGTTTAGCACTGAATGTTCGGTCAAAAGACTTCGCGAAGTGAACTTCGGTCTCAATTAAGGAAGGCCTTCAAATGCTGCGACTTCTCTCACAATCCTTTACTAAAGTGAGCTCACACGTAACCAGAAAATTCTGGAACGCTGAAGAAGAAGAAGCTTCCTCCTGCTAAGATTGTTGGTTTTAACTGGTCGATCACGTGTTTCCTGTTTGTCCGAGGTAAGAGGCGCAACTCTTCCACAACGTTTGCAAATCCTGACAGAGCTATTTCCGAAAATCGTCTAATGTATTTAAACCAATCCCACACCGCCGCTGGCTCCCTACCGGTTGGTAATTTTCTCGTGCACCTCGGCCCCGCGCCAGACGGGAGGGAGAGGGTGAACAGGACTACCGCCATGTCGACTCTCAGTTTGGGGTCGTCTTCACGTCAGGCGAAATGCAGGCTACATGCCGTTGTTTTTCGGCGAGCACCCGGATGTGATTGTCTCTTGTTTGATGCACTTTCCGTGCAAATAACAGTGAACAATAAAATGTGTCATTGACCTGTTTCGTGGCATCTGTGGAGAGAAAAGTTCGAGTTGGGGGGGGGGGGGGGGGGGGGGCTGGGCGGGGGTTAGATCAAAGAAAATGTTTATGACTTACCGTCGGGTGGTTCATTCAAACGAACACTATATAATTATTCCAAAATCGATATTGACAAGTTGTTGCAAGATATGGAAAGTGTGGATTGGAATAATATAGTCGATTTAGAATCCATTGATGACGCCGCTGAAATGTTTTCCGATAAGTTAATGATGATAGCTAAAGAATGTATGCCTGTAAAGGTAGTGACAATGAACGGACACGATGCTGTATGGATCACCGAGGAAATCAAAAAGTTGATTAGGAAAAAGCAATATATTCACGCATTAGCCAAACGTCTGGATACTGTATGGTGCTGGTCTCTTTTCCGACGGTTGAGAAATAATTTGACTGATGTTACATGTATAAGGAAAAGGAAAGAAGAGCACATTAGGGAACTAGAAAATAGAATATTGTCACCTCATAATTTTGGCAATAAAGACTGGTGGAAGGTAGTCAACTCTTTTTTGAAAAAGAAAGGAATGAGTACAAATGAGATTCCGCCCATTGAAAGCAATGGAATTGTGTATTACTCTGCAGAGGACAAAGCCGAGGTTTTTAATGAAGCATTTCTACGACAGTCGCATATACAAGGTCATGATGATGACGTTCCACCAGTTGAAGAAGAGCCCATTTCCATTAGTCCTCTCGTGATAACTACCGAAATGGTGTACGCTGTTCTAAACAACCTCGATGTTAGGAAAGCAGTAGGTCCTGATTTGGTTCACAATAAACTTCTTAAACTTGCTGCTTGTATTATTTCAAATCCGCTTGCAACCCTTTTCCAGAGATCGTTGGCTGAGGGAAAGTTTCCGAAAATTTGGAAAGTAGCTCATGTGAATCCCATTTATAAGAAAGGTGAAAAAGAACACTGCAGTAACTATCGTCCGATTTCATTACTCAGTTGCATTGGAAAAGTATTGGAAAAATGTGTTCAAGCCCATGTTTTTCGATATCTCACAGAGAATGATTTATTAACGGTTTCTCAGTCAGGGTTTATTCCTCGTGATTCAACTAGTTTCCAGTTGTTGAGTATGTATGACGATTTTTGTCAATCTTTAGATAAGCAGTTGACGACTCAGGCTGTTTTCTGTGATATATCAAAAGCCTTCGACAGAGTGTGGCACAAAGGTTTGTTGCATAAATTATATGCTATAGGCATAAGAGGTGTTTTATTAAAATGGTTTGAAGATTATTTGACAGGCAGGTTACAAGCCGTTGTTATCCAAGGCAGGAAATCGACATACGGACGTGTTTGTTCAGGTGTTCCCCAAGGTTCTGTTCTGGGGCCCTTGTTGTTCCTTGTGTACATTAACGATATTGTCATTAATATCGAATCTGTCATTAAACTTTTTGCTGATGATACCAGTTTGTATTTATCTCTAAATGATGCAAACACGCGGACACAGATCTTAAATGCAGACTTAGCCAAAATTGCACACTGGGCGGAAAAATGGAAAGTTAATTTCAATAATTTAAAAACAGATTTGATGACCTTTTCTGGAAATAGAATGCCTGAAACCCTTCCTCTTGTATTTGATGGAACAATTCTGAGAGAAAACCACGTTCACAAACATCTTGGTGTACTGATTCAGAGCGACTGCAAATGGGAATCACATGTTCAGTCAATTATATCTAAAGTACGTGTTCTTCTCTCATGTTTTCGGTCCTATAAGTATCGCCTTAGCCGAAAGGCACTTGAACTTATCTTTTATTATTCCCCATTTTGATTTTTCTGACGTCATTTGGGATAACTGTTCTGACAGATTAGCTACTTTATTAGAAAACTTGCATCTTGATGCCATAAGAACCATTATAGGTGCAGTTCGTGGCACGAGTCACCAAAAATTGTACGATGAATCAGGATTTACAACACTGAAGGAGAGGCGAAAAAGACACAAATTGATTTTGTATTTCAAATTAGTTAATGCACGCGTGCCACCATACTTACTAGAACGTCTGCCTCCTCTCGTTGCTTCTGTGAACCCTTACCATAGACGAAGACCACTTGACAGACAGACTCCCCACTCTCGAACTGAATTGTATAAAAAGTCATTTTTTCTGTCTTCGACTTCCCTGTGGAATGAGCTTCCAGATACTGTAAAACAACTTGATTCTATTGGGTTATTTAAAAAACGTATTAGTTCTGATGATTCTGTTGTTCCCTCGTATAGATACACATCTGATCGAAAATCAGAAATTATCCATTGCAGACTGAGATTGAGGATCAGCAATCTAAATAGTGATCTATTTGACAGACATTTAATTCCCGACCCGTCATGCACTTGTGGTTATCGTGTTGAAAATGCGGAGCACTATATTTTTCATTGCCCCTTATCTCTTCAAATACGTGAAGTCACCTTGTCAACACTGCCCAACTATGATTTGCTAACCGCTGATGATTTTCTGTATGGCAATAGAGACAAGTCAGACAGCGAAAATGCATTGATATTTGACCAGTTATTCAGGTTTATCTTATTAAGCAAACGTTTTGAATAATGAATGCATTTATCTCATCCATGTTCGAAACGACCATGTGCAGTACTGTTTACATTTCCTTGTTCTGGTAGTATTCTATTTTCAACCATGTGGAAGTCATTGTATGCGTGTGTGTGCGAGTGAGTGTGCGAGCGCGTGTGAGTACTGTTGTTAGTTTAGCATTGGTTTTTTTTTTCTTTTGTTTTTTTTTCCTTTTATTGTTACATGTTTGTCTACCATAATTTACCATTATTATTTTGACATTATTTCAAATTTGTTATATTAAAATCGTCCGCCAAATTCCATTTGCTTTTAAGAGTACGCTTATAAGCCTAGCTTGTTGTGCTCCATGTTCCTTATTTCATGTATGCGGTAATAGTACCAATGGAATTTATTGAATAAACTTGTTTAAACCAAAGAAAATTTTTCATAATGTCAATTTACTGTCAGCACATAACCACGTCATGTCCAAAATAGTCGCTAGTACTGGGGACAGAAATAGTAAGTTAGTCAGTCAGTCAGAAATCTTTGGGATGAAGGGGGGGGGGGGTTGGGGGAGGGGGGGGGGTTGGGGGAGGGGGTGTAATAGCGCGGATGTACGGGAGAAAAAGAGAGGAGGGTGGAGGATGTTGTAAGCTAAGGATCTCTGTTTGATGAATTGTTCTCCCTGCAAATGACAGCGCCAGCCGTTAGTGATGAGTCCATGGTGTCAAACTCCGTGTGGGGACAATTGGAGAAAGAGAGATTCGAATAGGGCGGGGTGAGGGAAGTGGGGATGGGGGGATAGAGAGTAAGCAAGGTTGGTTGGGAGGTGGGAGGTGGAGGTAAGGAAGAGTGGAGTGATCAAAAAAACTTAGAGCTTCGAGACCTATCTCTTGTGTTTGCACTTTCCGTGTAAATGACAGCGCAAGCCACGAGTGACGAGGCAATGGTGTCAATAAACTGTTCAAGGACAATTGGAGGGGGAAAGATTAGAATGGGGTAGGGATGGCGAAAAGGACGGGCGAGGGGAGATGGAGGTCACTTCGAGAGGTTATTGACATGATGACCAGGTGTCTGTCCCGGTTTCTGTGTATTGCACGTGCCTCTCCGAGTCTTTCTTGGTCTCTGTCTCTGGCCCCTCGCTTCCCCTCAACGCCCCCCCCCCCCCCCCCCCTACCACCAACCGTTTCCCACCTGATCATACAGCTGTTGATAGTCAATAAATCGTAGGAAAAACAAAGAAACGCATAGAGCAAACGGACAAGCGCCGAACACACCCACCCACCCAAGCGCCGAACACACCCACCCACCCAACCCACACACACCCACACACACACGCATACACGCCACACACACACGCACGCATGCACACACGCGCGCATACACACACACGCACACACACACACACACACACACACACACACACACACACTATACACACACACACACACACACACACACAATTTGCGAGTGATTTTGACAATACTGGTGACATTCTGTCAGCCAAATACAAAAGAGAAACTTTTCAGTTTATCTGAAGACCTCACAACCTCTTCAGTCCTCTTGAAATACCAAAGGGCACATTCATCACTCGGATTGGCTAGATTTTTAATCTCTTTCTATCTCTCACTTGTGGATCACACCCTCCAATACACTTCCTGGTGTACAGAAGAATGTACGATGATTCTTCTCTCAGCTGTCAGATAACTAATCGAAAAACACTGTTGTCGGTGTTCACAATCATTGACCCCGGCAATGAGATAACCGCGCAAGGTTTTCAGGAGTTGTCGGACGTTTCGTAAGTTTACAAGCGCACACAGGATTTAAAAGACATTGTAACAACAAGACTGTTTGGTATGTGCTAAATGTATGGTAAGAAGACTCTTGAAACAAGAGTTTTGTGGTTGTGCTGATTTTGTGGTAAAAAGACGGTTCTACGTGTTTGTAACTAGAGTTTTTGTGTGTGTTAATTTGATGGTAAAAAGACGGTTCTAGGACATTGCATCAAGAGTTTCGCATGTGTTAATTGTGTGAAGTTTAACACGTTTAATATTTCAAGGGAGCTGGAAATTTCAAATCTCCTATCGTGTGTCAAAATCGCTATCCACTGAGTCATTGTGGATCGAATACGTGCTGTTTCTTTCATCGTTTGATGCCGCGCTATGTCTTTCTTGGTCTCTGTCCCAGACACACACACACACACACACACATACACGCACACACACGTACACACGCATACACGCACGCACACACACACACACACACACACACGTACACACACACACACGCACGCATACACACCCACGAATGCTCGAAAGAAAGCGAGCACGCACACGCATGCACGGCGCACGCACACACACACTGACACACACACACACACACACACACACACACACACACACACACACACACACACACACACATTCATCACTCGGATTGGCTAGATTTGTAATCTCTATCTATCTCTCACTTGTGGCTCACACCCTTCAATATATTTCCTGGAGTACAGAAGAATTTATGATGATTCTTCTCGCAGCTATCAGATAACTAAACGAAAAAAACTGTTGTTGATGTTCACAATTGTTGACCCCGTTGATGAGATAACCGCGCAAGGTTATCAAGAGTTGTCGGACGTTTAGTAAGTGCACAAGCGCACACAGGATTTAAAAGACATTGTAACAATAAGACTGTTTGGTGTGTGTTAGTTTTACGGTAAGAAGACTGTTCTATGACATTGTAGC
>NC_090248.1:37427066-37437066 GCF_037325665.1 Littorina saxatilis
TTTTGCACACTCGACTGCTGCTGACTCACTTCGGCTACGCCGTCGTGAGACATCTACAATATCGTGTGCAAGAAAACTCTCTGTCACACGACTAACTCGTAATAGCGGGTAATATTCAATGTACGTTTGACAGGTAACAGCGACTTGTCTGATTGCTTTTCTATCCCGGTGTCACGAACTGAAAACTCTGCTGAACAAACGCTCTTATAGCTGTCAATGCGCATGCGCCAATCTTGGACTTAAAAAATGCAACCCTTTGACCGAACGAACCATGGGTTAGGGTAAGGGTAAGGGTAAGGGTTAGAGTTAGGTTGTTCACAACTTGATTAATCTCCCCATGTTAGCGCATGCGCATTGACCGCATTGAGAGGGATTGTTCAGGCAGAGATTTCAGTTCGTAACACCGGCAGCAAATTCTAAAAATAATTGACGTGTCGATTTCATATCTATGATGAAAAAGAATCTTTTTCAATCAATGTAGTAGAACCTCATATCTTCGTTTTAACATAGCGTAAGACGTCATATTTAAAGATTGTCTGTTCGCGACACCTTTTTGAAAACGAAGTTTTAGGCGATTTGATTTTAAGAAGTCTTGGATAAATTTGCCGTACTGTAACTGAGACGCCATCAATAGCAATCATTCACTATTAAATGTTCCTTAACTATGATAATTCATTAAATGAATGTATAGAATAAGTATAACCTGATTCTTACGTTGGATTCTGGAGTTCACATTGCCATATTTTTGTCCAAAGGTATCAGAGACGACGCATATAATGCTGCGTCGCTCACAAGGAATAACGGTTTTAGGTGTGACGAAAAAAAGAACAGGGCCTGAGTACGGGGATAAATACAAGACTTATTTTACGACCATTTGAAAAATACATACATCCCCCCTGGCTTCCCGCATAACGAAATCGTTTTTCGCGTGTTTTGAACTTGCCAGTGTTCACGGGGGATAACCGGTCATAAGCGGGGCAGAGGGTGTACGCGGGGCCTGACACGACTGAAGGCACGTTTTGTCAGTTTTCTTGGATTTGTTTGATTTACGTCGGGATTTAAGGTAAGCTACAGATCCAGCGAAGCCTTAATTTGTTGATCAATGCATAAAATGCCATAGAGCGGTTCATATTTGCCCGTAAATTAAAAGCTGAACATGTCGGCGATCGAGCGCCGGAAATGGCTGTTCATCATGGGATCATCTTGGTGTGTGTCTAAGTTGAGAGATGCTTTTATCCAACGTAAAAGCCTGAACAGATGGCGAAGATGATCCCTTTGGCGATAAGGAAAGTATCTTTAATATAATAAACGAATTCCGAAAATAGTTGCTGTCCCTTCTTTTTCTTTGATTTTTCCATAGAAACACTGAGGCAAGCTGAACGTGACAGTGCCCCAGTTTTTCTCTGGAAACAAGGTAAAAGCAAATCTTCCACAACCTATACAAACTGACTCAGTGACAGTGTCAATTACGAACATGGTCTATTATAGCCGTGGTGAGGCTACCAAAGGATCTTCCTGTATCTGCACGTGGTACAAGCCAAATGTTTACGACTGACCTGGTTCTTGCCTATTTCGGCGCCTCTTTTAGGAACATCGGATGCTATTCAACGATATTTTCTTGTAATTGCTTGAAAAGTATAGCCTTGTCTTCTCGCTAGCTGCTGACATTTTCAAACCATGCTTTTTGGTCTTTTGAGAATAGCAACACGAAAATAGAAAACAAAGAACTGCTGTGAGAATAAATACATGGTGTGGGTGGATGTGGGTAAAAAGGAGAAAGAGACTCAGCGAGGAGGACTCTGATCTGCTTTTGGAAAGGAAGATAGATCCTGTGTGAATAATACAGTTATGCCAAGCGCACCCCCGCACTCCTGCACACTGCACACACACACACACACACACACACACACACACACACACACACACACACACACACACATATATCTATCTATATCTATATTTTTATACGACTTGTGTCTGTCTGTCTGTCTGTCTGTCTGTCTGTGTGTGTGTGTGTGTATGTGTGTGTGTGTGTGTGTGTGTGTGTGTGTGTGTGTGTGTGTGTGTGTGTGTGTGTGTGTGTGCGCGCGATGCACGGCCAAAGTTCTCGATGGATCTGCTTCAAATTTGGTGGGCTTATTCAGAGAGACCCCGGACACAACCTCATCGATGAGATATTTCAACACGTGCTCTCAGCGCGCAGCGCTGAACCGATTTTGGTTCCACCTCAGCTACCCGGGCCCCCATACCGACACACCGCTACACCACATCACAACGCCAAAGTTCTCGATGGATCTTTTTCAAATTTGGACACCGTATTCAGCTACACCCCGGACACAATATCATCGATGAGATATTTCAACACGTGCTCTCAGCGCGCAGCGCTGAACTGATTTTGGTTTTTGTGTTCATTTCACCATTATAAGTAACTCTTCCTTATCTTCTCCAGTGTTTGGCGTTTATCTCCCTTCCTTCGTGTGGCTTTCCCGTTTGTAAGTTACTATTACTATTTTTAGAATGTCACTGCGCTGTCCACTGCGCTGTCCACAACGCTTCCCTTGCACCCGTAAGTTGTTCTTACTGTCAAAGTGAAAAGGTCGAATCAATTTATAGCCACGCGAAAAATACACTCTCACCTATCTCTATATATTTATAGATACAGATATGCATATATATATACGGCTTCTCTGTGTGTGTGTGTGTTTGTGTGTGTGTGTGTGTGGGCAAAAACCTGTGTATTGTAGAGTTCTGTTTGTGATGTGGTCTAGCGGCTTTTGTCTGTCTGTATGTTCTGGCATTTGAGAAGCCACAGCAGATAATATAGGGCTAAGAAATAAGCTCTAAAATTCTCAATCCCGTTTGACAGGACTTCGCCTTCAAAGGTGATTGTGGTGAACCGCCACGCTGTCTGTCTTTGTCTCGCGATTCACCCTCTAGTATATATATATATATATCTATATATATATACGACTTGTGTCTGTGTGTGTATCTGTCTGTCTGTGTCTTCGCGATGCACGGCCAAAGTTCTCGATGGATCTGCTTCAAATTTGGTGGGCTTATTCACAGAGACCCCGGACACAACCTGATCGATGAGATATTTCAACACGTGCTCTCAGCGCGCAGCGCTGAACCGATTTTCGTTTTTCACTGCACGTTACTATTTTTAGATCTCCCTTCCTTCGTGCGCCGGCGTCAATCCATATTCCCGTTTGTACGTTACTATATTTAGAAGGTCACTGCACGTTACTATTTTTAGATCTCCCTTCCTTCGTGCGCCGGCGATGCCGGCGTACACCCGGCAAAGCCGGGTCCCCGGCGACGGCCAGGTATTCGGCTCTACTTCTTCCCGGCGAAGCGGGTAATCATCTAGTATATATATATATATATACACAAAACCACACACACACACACACTCACATACACATACACACACACAAACACACATATACATATATATATATATACACACAAAACCGCACACACACACACACTCACATACGCATACACACACACACACACACACACACACACACACACACATACACACACACACACACACAACAGATGTAAAGAGAGAGAGAGAGAGAGGGTGAGACAAACAGACAGACAGACAGACAGACAGACAGAGGGAGAGAGAGAGAGAGAGAGAGAGAGAGAGAGAGAGAGAGAGAGGGGTGAGACAGACAGACAGACAGACAGATAGACAGAGACAGACAAAAAGACAACGAGAAAGAAAGACAAGATGTCAGAGACAGGTAGACAGCGAGCGTCAGAAAAAAAAACCGGAATGACTGAAACTCAAACTGAACTATATTACAAAGGAATAACGGTTTTTTGGGAAGCCTGATCTTCCAACCTGTTCCTTATACGGCGTACGAACACTAAAGAAAGACACACATTACATTTAAATATTATTTCGAGTTTTCTTACGCAATTTACAAGCTTAATGAAAAGAATATAATTTCAATCATAAAGAACGGAAGGAAAGGCAATACAATACTAAGTACCACATATGACATGCAGTTCAATACATAAAAACATATATTTGGATTTTTTTTTTTAAAGGTAGTTTTTATGTGGAAAGGAATATGCTGAGGCCAGCTGTACATTTAAATGAGAATAGCGTCACGCTCATAAGATAATTGCCTATGTAATTTATTTTGATGTTTTGAGAAAAACGCAAACAAATTTCTTTGGTTTCTGAACGATCTGCCTATCACATTTTAGTTATAAGTTGCAAATTGCCTATCTGGAGCTGTTACCACGGGGTGAACGTGAGATAAAGAGCTGACAGCAACATTTTCAATCAGCTAAACTGCATAACAACCCACAAAGAGCTTTTGCATACCGTCACATTATCAAAACAAGTCTTCCGGTATCATAAAGAAAAAGTGCCTAACTCAAGAAACGAGATCGGCAGTTTTGCTTACGTTACCGTGGCAATGGTTTCCGTTGGTCTGAGAGTTTGTACTCTCTAACATATATGATAGATACCGTTCCAGTATCTTCTTCTGTAGTTTCACTACAGAAATGCCTAACACTGAGATAGGTATTTTTCTTATGAGCGTGACGATAGGCTACATCAGAGCAACGTGCAATCACAAAATAAAACAAATCAAACATGGAGAGAAAGAAAATGTTACTAGAGAAAGGACAGACTCCAGGGAGAAAATTGAAGAAAACAGTACCAATAAATATAGGATTAGCGATTGGGGTATCTAAAAATCAGGATACGAAAAAAGGAGAATATGTACCAGAAGGAAGATATAAGTACAACACGCACTAACATTTCGAAATTGTCCCTCTTGTCATGAATAACAGAGACAGTTGCACAGCAATTTCACATTTTCAACTCTCTCTCTCTCTCTCTCTCTCTCTCTCTCTCTCTCTCTCTCTCTCTCTCTCTCTCTCTCTCTCTCTCTCTCTCTCTCTCTCTCTCTCTCTCTCTCTCTCTCTCTCTCTCTCTCTCTCTCTCTCTCTCTCTCTTAGTTTAGCAGGGACAGATTGTTAGTAAGACTAGGCGTGAGCCTAAAATATCCATCCTTGAGTAATAAAGTTCGTTCGTTCGTTCGTTCGTTCGTTCGTTCGTTCGTTCGTTCGTTCTCTCTCTCTCTCTCTCTCTCTCTCTCTCTCTCTCTCTCTCTCTCTCTCTCTCTCTCTCTCTCTCTCTCTCTCTCTCTCTCTCTCTCTCTTATTATCATAAAGACATTCTGCGACAATCTTGAGCTCTAGGGTAAGTGATTATCATAAGATCATTAATAATAGTAATGTGCATACAGTGTTGCATTTGATGTGCATTACACGGCACATCTTGTCTTCGCGCTTGTATTCGACTACTGAACCAAACGTGAAAATCCTCGTCCTCCGATTGCAAGTTTTCCAGAGTGGCAAGCCCCTGTGGTTTGAACTCTGTGACAGAGTTACTGTCAGTGACGTTGGCTAGATAGCCATAACCTACATTCTAAAATTTTTATACTTATGTACCGACTACACAGCCAAATAGAGCTGTCAATCTTTGTAACGCATTGCAGGACTGACGTGTTGATTTCACGGGATGAGAGGTTGTTGTTGGGGTCACAGAATGCAGGCGTCATGATGCATTATGTGACCTCCATCGCTGACATACGTCAACCCGGAAATGCCTCTGTCAATTTAATAAATGGGTGCCACTGTGCTTAATCAGCGGTATGTGTGTGTGTGTGAGTGTGTGTGTGGGGGGGTGCGTGTGAGTTGTGTGTGTGTGTGTGTGGGGGTGTGTGAGTTGTGTGTGTGGGGGGGGGGTGAGTGTGAGTTGTGTGTGTGTGGGGGGGTGCGTGTGAGTGTGAGTTGTGTGTGGGGGTGGGTGGGGTGGGGGGTGCGTGTGAGTGCGAGTTGTGTGTGCCGTGTGTGGGGGGGTGGGGGCGCGTGTGAGTGTGAGTTGTGTGTGTGTGTGTGTGTTTGTGAGTTGTGTGTGGGGGGGGGAAGGGTGCGTGAGAGTGTTAGTTGTGTGTGTGTGGGGGGGTGCGTGTGAATGTGAGTTGTGTGTGTGTGTGGGGGGGTGCGTGTTAGTTGAGTTGTGTGTGTGTGGGGGGGTGCGTGTGAGGGGGAGTTGTGTGTGTGTGTGGGTGTGTGTGTGCGTGTGGGTGTGTATGTGTGTGTGTGTGTGTGTGTGTGTGTGTGTGTGTGTGTGTACGAATGGGAGGAATAAACGTATGTACATGCCTCTGTATGTCTGTTTGAATGTTTGTGTGTATGTATTTGTGCAGCAGACAGATAGAAAGACAGATAGACGAGCATCCGAAATTCATTTTAAGATTTATTTCAAAGGTACAGTTCTCTCTTTCTTTCTCTCTCTCTCTTTTGGTATAATTATGTGTGCGTGTGAGTGTGTGCGTACGTGCGTGTGTGTGTGTGCGTACTACGTGCGTGTGTGCGTGCTTAGGTGTGTGTGTGTGTGTGTGTCTGTGCGTGCGTGCGTGTGTGTGTGTGTGTGTGTGCGCGACAGAGAGAGATAGATAGAGAGGGAGACAGATAGATAGAAACAGATAGAGTCCTGATTGTGCAGTCCGCGGACATTAAAACATGTTTCTCCTCCAATGTACCAGGCCATACGCACCGGATGAAACGAGCTTCCGATACATCTGTCGACTTACATCGCCCAAAGTCATACTCGGGTCGTTGGATGTTGTTAATAATTGTTGTAACGTAGGTCTCTGCACTATTCTTAAGCACGCCTTCTTAGAAAGGAGGAAACGAACTTCCGCGAAGTTTTTAGTGGGGTAAGGTGATTTATGGAACTTTCTGAGTGCTCTCATTGGTAGGTAACCAGTGCGCAAGTAGTAAAAATCACTGAAAATTGTAAAGTTCTGAAATGTAAACAGTCATTGGTTGATGGTAGTCACGTTGTTGTTGTTGCTGGTGTTGTTGTTGTGTTGTTGTGTTGTTTTTTGTTGTTGATGTTGTTGTTGTTGGATGTCTGCGCGGTATCTCTCTCTCTCTCTCTCTCTCTCTCTCTCTCTCTCTCTCTCTCTCTCTCTCTCTCTCTCTCTCTCTCTCTCTCTCTTTCTCTCTCTCTCTCTCTCTCTCTCTCTCACAGGAACAAAAAAACAATTTCCGCGATGTTCGAAAGCTAAGGTGATTTATCGAACTGCATCATTCTGTTCTTCGTCTTATATATCCTCAAGGCAGGACTGAGAAGCCATCAAGTGTGCAAGTAGAAAGGACTTAAGGACTCCGTCCTGCTCGGGTATCCCACCATGCCAACTACCACGGAACATTCCATAATTTTACTCAGAATGAGAGCATCCCCCCCCCCCCCCATTGAAGACCCACAAAACAACAACAGCCTGCATCCTGCTTTTTGTGCTGAGGCAAATTTTTTGTTAAATGAATTCCGTTACTGACACCATTGTCGACACGCAAAATTAATTCAAGAAATGTTACCACTCAGAACGCAGCAAATTTCATTTCTGGTAACTGTTCAAGTAGAAGGATGATCAAATTCTGCGTAGATTTAACGTCTGGACAGATCTGTGATAGGCGACCCAATCGTTCATACATGTGTAAAGGCATAGTCGTTTTGGTGTAAACGATTCGGCTCACCATCTCAGATCTGCCCAAGCTTTTGTTTGTTTGTTTGTTTGTTTGTTTGTTTGTTTGTTTGTTTGTTTGTTAGTTTGTTTGTTTGTTTGTTTGCTTAACGGCCAGCCCACCACGAAGGGTGATATCAGGGCGGTGCTGCTTTGACATTTAACGTGCGCCACACACAAGACAGAAATCGCAGCACAGGCTTCGTGTCTCACCCAGTCACATTATTCTGACACCGGACCAACCAGTCCTTGCACTAACCCCATTATGCCAGACGCCAGGCGGAGCAGCCACTAGATTGCCAATTTTAAAGTCTTAGGTATGACCCGGCCGGGGTTCGAACCCACGACCTCCTGCTCACTGGGCGGACGCCTTACCACTAGGCCACCGTGTTGCGGTTGCCCAAGCTTGCCTGTTGCATAAGACCATCCTTTCTCTTGGACTGATACCAAAACTCAACATCCTGACTATTTCCTGCGCAGAGCTGGGATTATTCTTTTTACAAATTGACTTATTTAAAGCCCCTAGTGGTGATGGCGAGTCGAACTGTTTGTACTGGAAAGCTGTGCCTTTAACATCACTGACAATGTAAACTGAAAGTGGGTCGTTGGTTGCTGTCGAAAGGCTGTGCCTTTAACATCACTCAAAATGTAAACTGAAAGTGGGTCGTTGGTTGCTGTCGGAAGTCTGTGCATACTTACTCACTGTCTCAGTCAATGACATACGCACCGTCAACAGATAAGGGGGAAACAAGCTTCCGCGACGTTTGATGGCTGAGGTGATTTATCGAACTAATTCATCCCCTAGGTGAGACAGAGCAGAAATGCAGAAATCCAGTGCGAAGGCCTAGCTAGCATCACCAAAAACGTACAGTGATAGAAAGTCACTGGCTGTTGTTGATGTGTGTTTCTATATAACATCACTGTCTCATGGACATACAACTTCGTAGACAGGGGGAAACAAACTTCCGCGATCCTCGTGATTAATAGCACTAGGTACTACTGTTGTACCTGCGATGCGAGGCCGCTCCGTGTATGACCGTTTTTACCCCGCCATTTCGGCAGCCATACGCCACTTTCGGGGGAAGCATGCTGGGTATTTCCGTGTTTCTATAACCCACCGACCTCTAACATGGATTGCAGCATGGACTTGTAAGTCTATGGATTGCAGGATCTGTTCCGTGCCCACCATGCTTGGTCTTGTGCTTGCGTGTAATAAGGCACTATCAGGTCTGCACATAAGTTGACCCGGGAGATGGGAAACATCACCCCCCTTAAATTACCAGGAGCGGCCGGGATTCAAACCCACGACCTTCCGACTGGGAGGCCGATGTCTTATCCACGAGGCCCTATGCGCCCGTCAAAAGTGTGCCATTCGTTGTCGATGTGTTGCCTGTGCAGTGTTCCTCGTGTCCTTGACATTCAACTCCGTGAACAGGGCCAAAGAAACTTCCGCGATGCTTGAAGGCTAAACTGATTTATCGAACCACTTAATCGTCTGGGTAGTAGGACTGGGAAGACATCTATCCAAGACACACGTCAGTAGTAAAGACTAACCATCACTGGTGATTAAAATGAAAGTGAAAGTGGGTCGCAGGTTGTTGTCGATGTGTGTCGGTGCAAAATGACTTACTTTATCCTTGACACACACCTTCGGAGACAAGGGGGAAACAAACTTCCGCGATGCGTGATGGCTAAGGTGATTTATGAAACCACGTAGGGAGGACTGTTTGAGTGGCCAGCCAGTGCGAAGTACAATGGTACCCCATTATAAGACACACCCCCCCCCCAAAAAAAAAAGAGAAAAAAAAAGGGTAAAAATCAGTTTGGAGGAGGCAGTAGGGAGGGAGTTTAAACTGTATTTTGAACAGGAATCTGAGAAAACAGGCTCTTAAAAGGGGGGTCTTTAGAGCGGGATTGCGGTTCTGAAGACATGGGGGGGGGGGGGGGGGGTGAGTCTCAAAGGGGGGTTTGACTGAACCGTGTAGCTCGAATACAGGAAGTACTTTCCTATGCCTACAGGCATAAGATGGGAAAGGCAGAAAAAGGGCCGAGAACCATGGAAGGTCGGAAAGTAAGTAGTAGGTAATCTTGAGTGATGTATGACCTTTACGTCACCGCGTGAAATAGTGCGTCTGCTGGTAGTTACTTTTGCCTGATGATGACGAAACCTGGAGAACAGGATCAACATCCTCCACGATAGCAAATCTTTTTTTTGTGGTCGTAGTGCATCATGCCAGTCGTGTTTTGCTGTGTAATATAATATTTATGTATTGACACACTCAGCACAATAGGAATCTCCAGTATACATGAGATAAAGAATTTTCACCATGCTTCCTGGGTAGTGGACGACCCAGAGCCTCAGTGACAAAAGTGTCTGTATCTCTTAAACTATTGGGAGTTTTTAATTAAGACTTCACGTAATCCTCACGTAA
>NC_090248.1:37442066-37457066 GCF_037325665.1 Littorina saxatilis
GAGGGTATGGTGTATGTGCGTGTGTCTGTGTGTGTGTCTGTGTGTCTGTGTGTGTGTGTAGAGCGATTCAGACTAAACTACTGGACCGATCTTTATGAAATTTGACATGAGAGTTCCTGGGTATGAAATCCCCGAACATTTTTTTCATTTTTTTGATAAATGTCTTTGATGACGTCATATCCGGCTTTTCGTGAAAGTTGAGGCGGCACTGTCACGCCCTCATTTTTCAACCAAATTGGTTGAAATTTTGGTCAAGTAATCTTCGATGAAGCCCGGGGTTCGGTATTGCATTTCAGCTTGGTGGCTTAAAAATTAATTTATGACTTTGGTCATTAAAAATCGGAAAATTGTAAAAAAAAAAAAAACTTTATAAAACGATCCAAATTTACGTTTATCTTATTCTCCATCATTTGCTGATTCCAAAAACATATAAATATGTTATATTCGGATTAAAAACAAGCTCTGAAAATTAAATATATAAAAATTATTATCAAAATTTTTTTTTCGAAATCAATTTAAAAACACTTTCATCTTATTCCTTGTCGGTTCCTGATTCCAAAAACATATAGATATGATATGTTTGGATTAAAAACACGCTCAGAAAGTTAAAACAAAGAGAGGTACAGAAAAGCGTGCTATCCTTCTTAGCGCAACTACTACCCCGCTCTTCTTGTCAATTTCACTGCCTTTGCCATGAGCGGTGGACTGACGATGCTACGAGTATACGGTCTTGCTGAAAAAGGGCAGCTACTTGACTAAATATTGTATTTTCGCCTTACGCGACTTGTTCTAAATTTCGACCACGACTTGCTGTCGAAATGGTAAACAATTTCCTCAAATATGACACTTTGCCTCACGCACACTGACTATAGTGCGTCATATCCTTTTTTTCTGACGCAGAATAGTTGTTATCCTTACACACTATATATCATTTCTGTTTCAAGTTGAACCACGTTTAACCGCCCGTAGATGTAAATGTAATATACTTCTGGTATTCTACCTTTAATAACCTGTGTATTGTATAATGGACAATATTTTATTTATAACAGTTATACCTGGTGTGTGTGCGTGCGTGCGTGAGTGCGTGCGTGTGTGTGTGTGTGTGTGTGTGTGTGTGTGTGTGTGTGTGTGTGTGTGTTCCGTTGAGAGAGAGAGGGAGAGAGAGAGAGAGAGAGAGAGAGAGAGAGAGAGAGAGAGAGAGAGAGAGAGAGAGAGAGAGAGAGGCGTGTATGTGTGTTTCTTTAAAATGAGATCGTTTGTAACTGATTGTATATCACAGAAGGAAGTGTTTACTAAAATATTTATTCTTAGATTTTAACAAATACTTTTGCTTTTATGTTTAATTTTTAAGTTCAATTTCAAGTTGACTGAGATTAATCATAATATATTTAGAACTGATATTGGACACGTGAGTGACGGGCGCAGTGGCGGGGTGGTAAGACGTCGGCCTCTTAATCGGAAGGTCGTGGGTTGGAATCCCGGCCGCGGCCGCCTGGTGGGTTAAGGGGTGGAGATTTTTCCGATCTCTCCAGGTCAACTTATCCCCCTTCGTGTGTACACGCAAGCACAAGACCAAGTGAGCACGGAAAAGATCCTGTAATCCATGTCAGAGTTCGGTGGGTTATAGAAACACGAAAATACCCAGCAAGCTTCCCCCGAAATCGGCGTATGCTGCCTGAATGGCGGGGCAAAAACGGTCATACACGTAAAAACCCACTCATGAGCGAACGTGAGAGTTTCAGCCCATGAACGAAGAAGAAGAAGAAGAAGAAGAAGAGGACACGTGAGTGTAGGTAGGTGGTTGTGTGTGCGTGTATTTGGTGGGGTTGTGGGTGTGGTTGTGGGTGTGGGTGTGGATGTGTGAATATTTGGAAGTGCGTGTACAAAGGGAGTGGTTTTGTATCAGTGTAGGCCTAATACGTTTTGAACTTGTCATGCTTATGTTAGTCCGGAGGTGGGTTTTTTTTTACGTGATGTAATCTTCCTATCCGAGCCACACGACAAACTGCCGCATGTTCTACAACTAGATTTTCTTTTAAAGTTTTATTTCATTGAATTGAATTGGAATGGATCCCCCGTGACAATTAGACAAAATCTAGCTTGCAGCCTAACATAGATTTCCCATTTTTCATTGAAATGTTTTAGGTTTTCCGTGAAATGTGATGCCACAGTCGTGACAGCCTGAACAATTTAGACAGGTAATCCCTGACTCTGTTTACAGAGAAGTTTATTTGATTATTCCTTTTTCTCTATTCAAACACCCCCCCCCTCCCCCGAATTATTCTATTTCATTCTATGTTCTTCTGTTTCCTTTTATGACTCGATCTACAGAAATGGATACTTATAATAAATAGTAATACAACGAATAATTGTTTTTTCATCCTGGTTCTGCCCTCGTTTATATCTCGGTGTCTGTTGTTTCTGTCAAAATGATGAAAAACCCATCGATTTTTGAGTATAAGAGTGTACGTGCTTCCGGGGAATATTCTGTATCAAATAATGCGTGCGAAGGTGAAACAAGTGAAAACGTTAAAATATGCATATAGTACTAGCTCTCCTGGTTGTGATAATCATCGACGTGTTTTTCTGATGCGGGGAAAAACATACATACACACTTGCACGGATAGACACAGACACACACAGAAAAAACACACACGCACACACATACACACACGCGCACACACACACACACACACACACACACACACACACAAGCACACACACATACATACACACAAATACACACTCACACACACACACACACACACACACACACACACACACACACACACACTGACGCCCACGCACTTGCTCTTTGCCTAAAAAGGAAAGACAGGGTTCTTATTCCCAAACATAACTGTTCATTTTTCCACCTCGACCGAAGGAATCAATTTTGGGGGGATGATTTTATTTTCCCTCGAGGTTAAACTGGTTCACAAAACATATGGGGAGATCACTTGCTTAAAATGAAGACAAACTTCTGAAGTAATACGTAGCAACAATTAATTATTTTTTCTGGGAAGTACATGCAGTGTCTTCAAAGAACACAAAACAGGTTTAACAGAACATGAGCAGTTCTTTATTTCTCATCCGGAGTTTGCCGAATGAAAAGGTCACCTTAAGTTTGACAGTGTCGGGTACTTTAAGGTTACACTGCCTTTTCGCGTAGATGATATTTAAATACCTTTAAAAGTACCTCTGTGATGTGTTGTCATCCGGACTGAAAGCAAGTTTGATAATATCGGGGACTCTTAAAGCACACTTCCTGCTCGAGTCGACAATGTAAAATACCTTTAACAATACATTTAAATGTAACTCTGTGATATGTTGTCATCCGGACTGAAAGCAAGTTTGATAATATCGGGTTCTCTTATAGTACAATATAGCTATTCTGTTAGACACGTGGGGGAATTCGGAGGCTGTGAATGGATGGTCTCACACATCCGTATTCCGATCATCAAAGCATAACGCTACGGAAGTTGGTCATTTTTTGCCGATATCCAAAAGCATATCTGTTACTTCCTGCTCGAGTCGACAATGTTCAATACCGTTAAACAATAACTTCAACAGTAGCTCAGGGCTATTTTGTCATCTGGAGTTTTCCGACTGTTCTGTTTGGGTGGAAAAAGCGGATATGAACAAATCAGGAACGAAACAAACAAGGAGGCGCAGTTTGATTACGGAGTAAGGTGTTGCCTCAAGTGTGACGGTCTCGTGTACTTAACTACCAAACAGGTTCCGTTTTACAAGAACACAAGTACTTAAATCCCTTTTGTCGCGACGTTAGTTCGATTACTTTGGCTTAAACAAAACTTTATTCGATTTTTATCATGACAGGAAACAATGCATGGATTTTACGATTACTAACGCAAGCATATAATGCTTACATTTACTTTCCAACATCCAGTGTAAGCCTACCTGTATGTGAACGGACGCACACAGAACCAAATCTAAGTTGATGTATTGCCTTCAATGTATAAACATGTCATCAAAATTCGGAACAGATTTCTAGGCCTCGCATTCCAAAATCAATAATTCAAAACACAAGTTTAAAACATTGGAACGTTTAATTCAGGAAAAAACGACAAACAAAAATCGAGGATAACTGCAAAAAATGTTTCGTCCATCTTGAAGCAACAACTTTTCCCAGATAAGTCCCAGCATCAGTAATCATCGATTTGTGTCTGTTGTGTAACTTGATTGTTCACTTTTTTTTTTCTTTTTTTTCTTTTCTTTATTCTTTTTTTGAACCTCAGTTACAATATGACTCGCTACGAGTATGATACTGTGAGCGAAGCTGAACAGTTTAAACGTAAACAGAATGGGTTATAAATAATAATAATATCATTCTTTCGTTTAACATGGACAATCTTCGAAAATGTACAATATTTTCAATCAATTATAATTTAGCTATAATTCTCTCCGTCAACTGGCATTTGCATTTGCACACTTTCTCTCTTTCTCTATCCTCTCTCCCCATCCTCTCTCTCCCTCCCCTCCCCTCTCTCCCTCTCTCTATCTTTAATCGTCCTCTCTCTCTCTCTCTCCCCCTCTCTGTTTCTCTCTGATTGTTCACTTAAAAGGCCGTTAGGTCTAAGTTCTCGTGAATGTTTTTGTGGGGTTTTTTTTTGTCCTGAAATAAACGTTCCAATAGTTTTAACCTTTCTTGTTTTGTATTTGTTTGTTTGTTTGATTGTTTGTTTTGTTGGTTTGTTTGGTGCATTTTTTTTTTGGGGGGGGGGGGGGAGGAGTTGGTTGGTAGTGAGAGGCTTGTGTGGGTGTTTTTTTTGTTTTGAAAATGCGATGCTTATCTTGTAGCTGTGTTTTGACCTTTCCACGGCAGGCTCCTTGGCGTGTGAAAAAGGAATGTATGTGAGATGGCGTGCTGTAGACAACATCAACATTTTATTTTATTTCCTACGATGTCCAAATGGCGCATATTTCATCAAAATCCGATGCTAAGCTATGCGGCTATGTTTAATACTTTTTCTTATTCTTTGACTGAGTGTGTGTGTGAACTGACACTGAGCATGATAACAACATTCTGAGTCAAATGTTGCCCACAGCGCAAAAGATATATAGAGGTTACAACACGAGTGGTTTTTTATATGGCTTGTCAAGACCCAGCGGATGAATATCAAGGGACTCACTCGCCTGTGTTGTAACCTATATATACAGGTTTTATTAACACTTGATTATCAAAAGCACCTTTTCCGTACTCAAGCACCTAAACAAACAAAACCCCAGTTCATCGACTTGAGTTCAATACATCAAAGAAGCAAATACATGAACTATTTGACGCACTCGTCTAATGTCATGACGCAACACGCACCAATTCACGCGTTCTTGCCAGCTGACCGAGTTAAGCCAAGATCATAAAATTAATAGACGAGTTTTACAAAGCCAAGACACAGTCATTTCCAAGTGTTGCAAGCGCACGAGTTTCGCCACTGCACTTAGTTGTTTGTCCCGTCATTCAAAACAAAATTTCGGGCGTCACCAAAGCGAGCGAGAAACCGCCTCTTCACGCCTCGGTGGCTTTTACATCCGGGTTTTCGGTGACTGGCCTCTCCGCGCGGATCAAGTTCACAGGAACTATAATCCACACACAATAATGTTAACGCCTTGGAGCACTTTTACTCTGTCGCTTCCTGAAGATTATTCATTTTTATTCCCCCCTCTGCTTCTTTCTCTCTGTAAACTAACTTGTAGGGCTAGTTATTTTTCGGTAACTTACCCAACAACCAAAATCACTTACCCAACAACGGGCCTGAATACTCGATAGCTCATGGGTAGAGACTGTACACATTGTGGATCTACTTTTTGCGACTCAAAAGTTCAGAACACTCTAATGTACAAAATATACATTTTTGGAGCAAACAATACAACCATACCGCATTTAAACCAGCAACTACAGGCTTGAACACATGAATCTCAATATAAAATCCATGAGTTTGGTTGTTTTCTGAATTCAGATCTGCCGTGCACAATCGTTTATCGCTAGCAAGATTCCAAGGAAAAGTCACTCTCATACTTTGTCTAGCGACACGAGTAGTTCCCCTTCCAGATTTCGGCTGCATCGACAAGACTGCAATCCGACGGTCAGTTTTCAACAATATTTCATTTTATAAACAGATCACACGCAATCAATTGCAAACATTTAATCAACTTAAATAACATGCAGCGGTTTTATGCACTATTTTGCCCCAGAAAACTGAACTTCATACAGTTTTTAACGTTGGAACACGGGTGTAAAACTTCGTCTGCTAGTCACATTCGAGGAAAGAACATTTCCTGAGCGATACCAAAACATGAACAGAACACACACTAACTGCCTTTACCGCCACAGCAGAATGACAACATAACTGTGTATTTGATTTTAGTTCAAAATATGGAAACTGACATGAAGTGTTAACAGAATTGAATGATTTGCACGGAACTATACAACCGCGCATTAATCGATCGCCTGCGCAGGTAGACTGGTTGGGTGAATATGATTCGATCAAACTTTCGCACAAAAACTCCTCTTTTCTTTGAATAACTGAAGAAAGGAGGAATAAAGAGGTTACATACCTCGTCTCAGTGATTATCAAAAATAATGGTCTCAGTTCGCGGTCATGAAAAAGCTCGCTGAAGCTCGCATTTTTCATGATCCGCTAACTTCGACCATTATTTTTGATAATCACTGAGACTCGGCATGTAACCTCTACTTATCCCCCCCTCTGCTTCTTTACCTCTGTAAACTTGTAGGGCTAGTTATTTTTCGATAAACACCCAGCAACCAAACAAATAACGAGCCAGCAACAGCCTGAATCCTCGATAGCGCAATAGGTTGAGAAGCTGTTCTGTGTCGGTACTACTTTTGCGACTGAAAAGTTCCGAACGCTCTAATGTACGAAGTAAACATCTCTCAAGCTAACAATACAAACATACCGCATTTAAATTAACAACTACAGGCTTGAACACATGAATCTCCATAATATACAATCCATGTTTTCTGAATCTAGATCTGCCGTGCACAAACGTTCAACACAAGCAAATTCCCAAGGCAAGTAACTCTCATACTTTGTCCAGCGACAAGAGTAGTTCCCCTACCGAATTTCTTTTCACTCAGTTTCCTCGACAACAGACTGTCAATCAATCAATCAATATGAAGCTTATATAGCGCGTATTCCGTGGGTATTCTAAGCGCTTATCGAAGAGTTGTCAACACAGGACTAACAAAGAAACTAACATCTACAGACGTACACAAACCCTATCACACACTAGCAAACCCTGATAAACATACAACAAACAACTGTTTAACAACAATGTACACATCAATAGCTAGGTCCAAACAAAATAATATCAAACACAAAGAAAACACTGCAATCCGACGGTCAGTTTTCAACAATATTTCATTTTATAAACAGATCACACGCAACCAAATGCACACATCTCATCAATTTTAAAAAAAACATAAAGCGGTTTCATACACTATTTTCCCCAGAAAACTTAACTTCATACACGTTGGAACACAGACCTGTGCAAAAGTTCGTCTGCTAGTCCCATTTGACGAAAGAACATTATCCTGAGCGATATCAAAACATGAATAGAACACACAATATCTGCCTTTACCGCCACAGCAGAATAACAACATAACTGTGTATTTGATTTTAGTTCAAAACAGGGAAACTGACAAGAAGTGTTAACAGAATGGAATGATTTGCACGGAACTATACAACCGCGCATTAATCGATCGCCTGCGCAGGTTGACTGGTTGAGTGATTAGGATTCGATCAAACTTTCGCACAAAAACTCCTCTTTTCTTTGAATAACTGAAGAAAAGAGGAATAAAGAGGTTACATACCTCGTCTCAGTGATTATCAAAAATAATGGTCTCAGTTCGCGGTCATGAAAAAGCTCGCTGAAGCTCGCATTTTTCATGATCCGCTAACTTCGACCATTATTTTTAATAATCACTGAGACTCGGCATGTAACCTCTAGGCCTACCTACTATTACTTGTTATTGTTCAGTACAGTGGAAACTTCCAAATAAGACTTCCGCAAATCTTAGAAAATCGGATCTTAAAAAGGAACTTGGAGGAGTCTGGAAACTTGGGTACGTTTACAGCTGTTATGAACAGAGATCTGTAAAAAGCAAGGTCTTAAAGAGATACAACGTTATAAAACAGAATGTCTTCAAAGAGGGGGGGGGGGGGGGAGGCACTGTATTACACTTTATCGCTGACATGCTCTGCACATGTCGTGCGTTTCTACTGAATTTGTGTTGTTCAGTACCACTAAAAGGTCACGTTCTAGAATAGTGTTCCACATTCAAGGAAGAGGTACCAAAACTTTGCTGACGAAGAGAACCGTGGCAGTGTGTTGAAAATGAGATATGGTAAAAAAGCGGTAGTTTTGACTTTGAAATTCCATTCATTCTGCAAAATCAAAAAACAAGACTGGTATGTTATGGGAACGTTTGATTATTGACAAAACAAAACGTTAAAGGTACTGAACTTGTCAAATCCAGGTGCACGGAGCCCCTGGGGCTTTCAGTCATACCTCAGGCAGCTATCCGTTAGAAGAACTACCAAGTTTCATTGACTTGCACCCAAAGAGTCAAGAACTGCGATGTTTTTACGAATTAATTTCGTACTCGGACCCGGCTGGTCTTGGCCTATTTTCGGATCTAAATTTAGATCAGGTAGATCACCACATCATGCACAAAAAGACACGTCACTAAGCAAACTATGTCAGACGTCATCATGAGTTTGTGTAAAACAAAATGGAGGCCGGAATCACTCAGTTGAATCGAACTCCGACCAAACACAACGTAATAACTAGGTTAATTTATGCACTCGCGTGAACAAGAAACTGTCGAGCTTCACAGATGTCGTCGTTGGGTAGTTTTGGGTTTGTTTTACTACCATAGGAGGATTTTTGAACTGTAAATGCACTCATGAGCTGCAACAAAAACGCAAAACGAAGGCTGTGAGCTGCACTGTGCCTTTAAATTTACAGTGCCTCGCCGACATTTTGCATGTGAGACTGACTCATCGACGATTTTGAGATAAGTTCATTTTTTGTACAATAAGTGTTTGTCCGTCTGTCCACTTAAAATACCACCGGGTCTGTAAGTGTAACGTTCTTTTTGTTAAATATTTTTTGGGGGTCAGTAATTAAACGTTCCAATAACCTACAACTCTAGTGGGTGTTTTATCTGAATTTTGGAACGTTAGCAGTCTATCTGATTTTTGGATTGTATTCATTCTGCAAACGTTTTGTTTCGTCACGTTCAAGGGATAAAACTACATCAGTGGCTATTAGTCTAATAAGAGAATTAGGGCAAAATCAAACTTCAAAAAAGTTGTGGATTCTGCATTTTACTGCTTATGGTGCCTGTGCCCTCACGAGTTTGATTTTCATCACCGCCAAGCGAGCCACGCCGTTCACTATTCAGCGATGATTGCCTGTCGAAATAACATGCAGGATCAATCCCCGCGCATTCAGCAAAATGATGAAAACATCTACCAAGGAATGCCAACTATGCGGGTGTTCCTCGAATCGGATTGGATTCGAAAACTTCTTGTGATCGCATCATCGTGAGTAATTTGAACAGAAATTCTTCCTCTTTCTTTTTTATCTGCAGAGGCGGATTTTATCTACGTTTTAATCATGGATAGCTGTGGTGACAGGTATTCATGATTGATGTTTCCATCGGTCTACGCGGGACGCTGTGCGGAACAGGAACGGAATGTCCGGTTACTGGATAGGGATAGCCGTCGGCTGGCGACTCGGCCATTGGCCGGTTGACCAAGTCAGTGAAGGGGTTGGTGCATGTGTGTGTGCGGGCCGTGTGCCGTGTGCCGGTGTGTGTGTGTGTGTGTGTTTCTGCCTGTGTGTTTGCCGTGTGTGTGTCACGTGTGCGTGCATGCGTGTGTGAGTGCGTGCGTGTGTGTGTGTGTGTGTGTGTGTGTCCGTGTGTGCGTGCGTGTGAGTGTGTGAGTGTGTGTATGTGACTGTCTGTTATCCGTATGATGAGGGGTGGGGCCGTACACGGACCTGTATGACTGTGCAAGCTGTGAGCTCTGATCGTGTCTAACAGTGTCTTATACAGAATGTATTGTCCGGCATTATATTGCAAAGGTGTTGCTAGCATGCCTTTAGTCAGTTTCGGCAATTGTTGAAAGTTTTTGGCAGGCCTTGGTGTCACCAATTTCAAAGTGTGACTGATGTGACGTCGGAACTGATGGCAAGGTTTTTGATGTTTTGAAAGAAGCTTCGGTGCGGTTTTGTCCATGGTGACATCTGACGCCAACGACACTCCCTGTCTTCCCTCACCATACAGATAGTGAGATACTTAAACAACACTTAATAATTATATTATCGATGTTTTACTGATCTCCTAAGTCATACATTTTTTTCTGTCCCGGCTCTTATTTAGAGCTGACACAGTTCTTTTTATTATTTTTGATGATTGATAAGTCTGATGAGGATGATGATGTTATGGATTTCCATTACGGTTTGAGACTACGTGACAGTGGAGCACTGTACGCCGCTTACTGTCATAATATATTCAGGCGTCAACTGACCAGGCCCAAGAACTGCTGCACTTTCGGTGTTGGCTAGGTAATTACTAATAAGCGCAACCTGGGCACCCTCAAAGTCTCATTCGTTAAATGAATGACACTTGGCTGTCATCAATGTATTGTGGATGCGGAGCCCATTGTGTGGGGTGTGCGGGGCTCTATAAGAAAACCGTGAGGCTCCGTGCAGGACAAATGTATAAACGTTCAAATATTTGTGACGTCTTGACGGGGAAAATGCCACACCTGCCTTGAATTGCACCCCCTTCCACTTTAACACACACACACACACACACACACACACACACACACACACACACACAAACTCTCGCGCACACACACACCCACACTGACACACACACACACTGACACATACACACAGGCTGACACACGCACACACACACACACACACACACACACACACACACACACACACACACACACACACACACACACGCCGGCTGACACACAAACACACACCGTATCATATCTTCGTTTGCATCTGAGGCACAGAAAGATCGATTTTTTTACTCTTGCTGAAAACGGATTTCGGCTGCCAAATCAGTTGCAGTAAAAACAGTACTTGTAGTTCATGTAAATGCTGCCCGGCAAGAAACGAGTGCACGCCGTTTGCTGCCACTCAGTTGTGTACACATAACAGTCTAAATATAACTTAGTGGTTGCAGCCCACGAACGCAGCAGCAAAAGATGAAACAGTTTTTCTCAGCTTGTAAATGTATGAAGCATTCTCTCTCTCTCTCTCTCTCTCTCTCTCTCTCTCTCTCTCTCTCTCTCTCTCTCTCTCTCTCTCTCTCTCTCTCTCTCTCTCTCTCTCTCTCTCTCTCAGTCTCTCTCCTCTCTCTCTCCTCTCTCTCTCAGTCTCTCTCCTCTTTCTCTCTCTCTCTCAGTCTCCCTCTCTTTCTCTCTCCTCTCTCTCTCCTCTCTCTCTCAGTCTCTCTCAATCTCTCTCAATCTATATTTTGTACTTGCGTCCGTCTTTACGCGACGGTGTTGTATAAACGACAGGTTGGAAGAATAGGCTTTGCCTAAAACCTTTATCCTTTTGTAATAAAGTTCTGAGTCTGACTGAGTCTGAGTCTGAGTCTCTCTCTCTCCTCTCGCTCTCTCTCTCCTCAGTCTCCCTCGCTCTCTCTCCTCTCTCTCTCTCTCTCTCTCTCTCTCTCTCTCTCTCTCTCTCTCTCTCTCTCTCTCTCTCGCTCTCTCTCTCTCTCTCTCAGGCTCCTCTCTCTCAGTCTCTCTCTCTCTTTCTCTCTCTCTCTCGGCCACAGTAAAACAGATCTGGGAATCTCAGTTCTTCACTCTTTGGTTTGTAAAGGTGTGGCGCAGTAGGGGGAGACCGGGGCTAGTCCGCCTACTTTTATGCTTTCGGTAGCATAACTGGCGAGTTTGATGAACTAGAAGACTGATTTTTTTTATTTTACATCAAGACCAATGTGTAGCTGATATCAATGTGCAGACAGTTTTTATGTGCGCATGAACATTTGTTGTACATACTGCTTTAAGTAGACCTACCCTAACGTAGGCGAACTTGCCCTAAGTCGGGGTAAGTCCGCCTACAGGGTGGGGCAAGTCCGCCGCTCTCATCCCATAGTAGGTACAAGACTAGTAGTGGGCAAGCTTTATACACACACGCACGCACGCACGCACACACAGTCAGTCAAACAAGCACCCGATCAGTGGGAAAGCTTTTTTAATTCCCTTCAATATTTAGGTTCAAAAATGCCAATGACAAAATACAAAAGAATGTCGAAAGAATGTAACACAAATCGGCGTCAGTCTTTTTTAGACATGAATCTGCAATCTTTACCATCGAGAATAGATGGAGTCACCATCAGAGTCACAGTTATGGCAGATGTAAACTGGACTGTTTCCCACACCTGCACATTCTTCATGGCGGACTTGCCCCATGACAAATAGGCGGACTTGCCCCCGCACGGGCAGGCAACTCTAGTGCCAGATAGCGCAGATAGCGAGCACAACATGGGAAGGAAGAAGCAAAACTTTCGTCAGAACTCGACCTTAATTAACGCACTTTCACTCGACACCAAGACTAAGTATTTGTTCTCAGAGGTAATGCATCAAAACCTAAGTCAACTCCTATGCATTCATGTTACAAAAATGAAGAAAAACACTTTTTGTGACCTGTACTCACGATAATTATATGGGCGCGCAACCTCTGAACTTCTGCAGGATATGGCGGGAAGAAGGGACACCACTCTCACGTGGTGTGAATGACTAAAAGGTGGCAAACGTAATAAAGACGGATGTGCCCCGGGGGCGGACTAGCCCCGGTCTCCCCCTACTCTAGTTCTAGTGCATGGCGCACTTCTTGTTCTGTGATGTGTTTGGTAGCAATCAAACTTTCTGCGAAAAAGCACAATAAACGAGAGGTCTGATCACAAAACTACCAATCGTCAGTCACCATAACTGTGTACCGGTAAAGCGACGATTTGTATTCTCGTACTCCGATATTGTGGTAACCGGTCCTTAAATCAATGAAAAGTCACACTGAATGATCTGGGTCAGTGTTCGTGCGTGCGTGCGTGTGTGCGCGTGCGCGTTAGTATGTGTGTCAGTGTGTGCACGGCCCGTGTGGGTGTGTTTTTCTGTCACGTCAGTTGTAAATTACATGAATTGAAAGCTTGCAAAAAGCAGGCATAATCTTCACTGATCGTACAAATAACGATCCTTAAAGTTTCACTCCGCCTCAGATGAGGTTTACAGAACGATGGGATCTTTCACGAAATAAGTATTTCTAACCTTATGGAACACACTTGCACTAGCATTTAACAGCATTAAATGACACAGTTCGTTTAAAGCCCCAGTCTGCCTCAAATGGTTTTAAGGAACGATTTTAATCTTCTCACGAAAAAAGCAGTTCTAACCTTACGGAACACATTTGCAATAGCATTTAATAGCATTAAATGACACAGTTCGTTTGAATGGCTATTTAGCTTGCGTAAACCACACACCAGTTTTCGTGGTTTATCTAACCCCTGAGCCATCGTGGACCTGTGTGATCCACTTTTCTTTTTTCACAATGTATTTGTCAGTTTGTGATTTCAATGCGACTCGCTGTATCTGCAATAGCACGTTATTGTGTACACCTAAAATGCAACAAACGACTGGGAGTCACACGAACCTTTCGGCGGTGGTTGACTTCAAAGAAGCAAGCGCTATGTAAAAAATTCGTCTGCTTGGGCAAACACGACCTTGCGTGGGCTGTTTCCGGGCTCCCTTTTTTCAAACTTTCAAAATTTCGAATTGTACTGATCTTGTTTTGATGAAAAAAGAATCATTTTATGATTTAAGAATGTTTGTGTAACAAGCTGTCAATTTCTAATTTAGATTTTAAAAGTTAGGTCTAGTGCCAAAACGAGGCTTCCGATTTGTCTAATGGTAAATCCGTTCTGACTGCACACAATATATTCTTTGAAAATGCCTCACTCTCAACGGAAAGCAGCCAGGATGTTCCGGCTTGGCGAGCGTTCAAATGGAAGTATGTTTGTACTGTATGTAGAGGCTCGGGGAGCTCAGTGATCAGAAACGGATGATTACTTACGTGAGTGTGCCTTTAAATGGCTATTTAGCATGCGGAAACCACACCCCAGTTCTTGTGGTTTATTCAACCCCCGAGCGATTGTGGACCCGTCACGTACGTGTGTGACCCACTTGCCCTTTTTCACATACGTGATGAATTAAGTCGTCAGTTTGTGGTTTCAATGCGACTCGCTGTATCTGCAATATGCACGTGATTGTGTACCTCTGAATCTAAAATGCAACAAACGACTGCGCGTGGCACGAACTGAGCGGTGGCGGTTGATCGCTCAAAGAAACTGGCGATATGCAGAAAATTCGTCTGCTTGGGCAAACACGATCCTGCATGACCTGCCTCCGGGCTCCCTTTTTTCAAACTTTCAAAACTTCGAATTTTAAAAGTTATTTTTGGCGCCATATCGAGGCTTCGGATTTGTTTTATAGAGCATCCTTTCCTCAGTAACTGCACAAAATAAATTGTCTGAAAACGTCTCACTCTCAACGGAAAGTAGCCAGGATGCTCCCGAGCGTTAAGCGTTAAAATCAGTGGAAGTATGTTTGTACTGTCTGTAAAAGCTCGGGAGGCTCAGAGATCAGAAACAGATGGTTTACGAGAGACGGAGGGTGGCTTTAACTATACATTAATATTTCACTTAGCTAGTTCCCGACCGGGAACGATTTATATCAATAACGCCACCAAGAGACAGACAGACAGACAGACTCTCAAAAACAAACACACACACACACACACACACACTCACACACACACACACACACACACACACAGTGACACACACACACACACAAAACCCATTCAAACTGACATAGAGTCTCACAAACTTGGTCCCAAAAAAACTTAAGGGCACTGCCA
>NC_090248.1:37462066-37464566 GCF_037325665.1 Littorina saxatilis
CTCACGTGCAAGCCATGATAGTTTTTGACTTTTAATATTAAGCTCAACTTATAAATTGACGTCTGTACAAGCGTTTGCGCATTAGTCCTGATCAGTAATAGCTTCATGCTAATGAAGTCCAACTGACGCGCGGTGGGTTCTGAGTGCGCATTAAGCACATTAAATAGCAACATCTCCCAAGCTTAAAGTTATATAAATTTGTAAGTCATGTCAAGCAGACAAGTCGCCTCTCTGTCTACCTCTCACCGACTTTGCAACTAAAAAAGAAAAAGAAAAAAAAACCTTCCCTCCCGTTCACGAGTCGTTCTTAGCAAATCCATTGCTTTACGTATTGAGCGCTCATTCATAATCATAATCAGCCACGAATACTTTCTCCGCAGTTATTTTTTTTTCTTTGTGAGAGTTGTGCAGAACAGTAGGGTTATATGACATGTATGCTTCGTTCTTAGCAAGTTCATTGCTTTACGTATTGAGCGCTCATTCATAATCATAATCAGCCACGAATACCTACTCCGAAGTTAGATTTTTTTCTTTGTCTGTTGCAAATTAGGTTAAAGTCACATACATTTAATTTCACTTGTCTGTTGCAAATTAGGTTAAAGTCACATAAATGAACACTGTGGTGCGAATGTGGGTACTCTTTTCGTCCCTTTGGCTGTCCGTGTCTGTCTGTTCGTGTCTGTCTGTTCGTTGGCCATTCTATCTGCCTGCCCCCCTCCCCTGCTATCTCTCGCCCTCCTCGCCCTCTCCCTCTCTCTCCCTCCTCGCCCCTCTCTCTCTGTCGCTCTCCTGACCTCAGTCTCTCGATCTCTTTCTCCCTGTCGCTCTCTTTCTCTCCGTCTCTCTCTCGTTCTCTCCAGTTCTCTCTCTCTCTCTCTCTCTCTCTCTCTCTCTCTCTCTCTCTCTCTCTCTCTCTGACCCCTCCCCTTTACTCTCTCTCTCTCTCTCTCTCTCTCTCTCTCTCTCCCTCCCGCCCTCCTCTTTCTCTCTCTCCCCCCTCCCCGTCACTCCCTCACGTGCGTGCTGTACAGAGTGTGTTGGCAGAACGCCCGCTGGCAGGGAGAAAACTGAAGTGGGTGCAAAATGTCACATCTGTCTGGAAGCGTTCTGCGCGGCGGCAAACGAGGGCAGAAATACGCCATCCCTTCCTGGTTCTATCGATCCTGCTTGTCTCACAATTGACACTGATTCCCTGCCACTTGGCGCAGATTGGCGGTGGTCCGTGCCAATTTCCGTCTTTTAATTTGTTTCTTTTAATTTTTTATTATTATTTTTTTATGACTGTACAGCGCTCTGAGCAGGGTCTCCGTGGATTTATGCACTTTTAGATTTTGTTTCGTATGGTCTGTGACAAGGTTTTTCTTTCTTTCTCAGTAACAGCAGTAGGCTTACAATCTTTTTGTCTATTTTATAATTATGGTAGTTATTAAAACAAAGGAGAATAGAACCGAAGAAAATAATAAAATGATTATAATGCTAATGACTTTGTTTGTTGTTGTTGTTTTTTTGTGGGTTTTTTGTGTGCGTCTGACACCGACGGAGAATATTGAAACGCAGCGCTCAGAGCGATGGGGTAACTCTCGTTATAGGGCTAAATTAAATTACTAGTTTTGAAATAAGAGTTTGTTTAGAAAGCGTATGGCACGGTTATAAATTTACATCCAAATTAGAAAAAAAGGCATTCACAAAAGTAAATCTTAATGGATCGACATTTGCTTACACACAAAAAACAGGTACAAAAAGTGCCAATTTCGGCATAATTTAAATATGGCGGTCTCACAAACTGAACGAGCTTTTAAAATAAGTAGCCTACTGTGCCTTCTGGTTGTTTGGCACAAGAAAGGTATGGATTTCAACACACAAGGACGCACATACATTTACGTGTTCCATTCCTCCCTGTGCGTGTGTTCGTGTGTGTGTGTGTGTGTGTGTGTGTGTGTGTGTCAGTGTGTGTGTGTGTTAGTGCGTGTGTGTGTGTGTTCGTGTGTGGTGTGTGTGTGCCCACCGTAAATTCGTCACGTTGACTCGCCAAACGCACAAATACAATGATAAAAACAAGGGCATGCGATCGCGATAAAACAAATTTAATAAGTAAATAAATAAATGAATAATACGAAATAAGCGGACAATAATGTCAATTCCAAGTAAGAACGCGCGCACTTAAACGAGGTCAAGAAACTTATTCCCCCAAAAGTTTGAACCATTACACTGTAAACCACCCACATGGATAAATACCATTAACACAGTTGACTGTCGGATTCTCTGCGAGATGGCTATTATAACCTCCTGGCTGGCTGAAAGCCACCTAAACAGGTGATAAAAAAAACCACATGTCGCAGCGGTATGTCAGATTCTTTGGCGGGCTACAGAGGTCAGTAACGGCTATTAACTTTGAAAAGTGCAAGTAGGGACACCATGCACCTAAAACAATCCACATGTGGATACAAACAACATCAGCAAAAATAACAGCAGCAAAAATAACAGCACAGCAAAACATCAA
>NC_090248.1:37469904-37479904 GCF_037325665.1 Littorina saxatilis
GGCCGGCCGTCCGTAGACACCACCTTAACGTTTGACTTTTCTCGGAAACTATCAAAGCGATCCGGCTCATATTTTGTTTAGTCGTGACCTCCAATGACCTCTACACTTTAACGATGGTTTCGTTGACCTTTGACCTTTTTCAAGGTCACAGGTCAGCGTCAAAGGAAAAATTACACATTTTATATCTTTGACAAAGTTCATCGGATGTGATTGAAACTTTGTAGGATTATTCTTTACATCAAAGTATTTACATCTGTAGCCTTTTACGAACGTTATCAGAAAAACAAGGGAGATAACTAGCCTTTTCTGTTCGGCAACACACAACTTAACGTTGGGCTTTTCTCGGAAACTATAAAAGTGACCGGGCTCAAATTTTATGTGAACGTGACTCCCAGTGACCTCTACACTTTGACGTCTGCTTTGGTGACCTTTGACCTTTTTCAAGGTCACAGGTATGTCTTGAAGGAAAAAAATTGAAATATCATATCTCTGAAACTATTCATCGGATTTGATTCAAACTTTATAGGATTATTCTTTACATCAAATTATTTACATCTGTATTGTGTTGTGAATAGCAATTTCTTCCTGTCCATCTGATGCCTCATATAATATTCAGAACTGCGAAAGTGACTCGATCGAGCGTTTGCTCTTCTTGTTATTTTTTATTTTATTTAAATTTTATTTATTTAATTTTTATATTTAGTCAAGTTTTGACTAAATATTTTAACATCGAGGGGGAATCGAAACGAGGGTATGGTGTATGTGTGTCTGTCTGTCTGTCTGTCTGTCTGTCTGTGCGTGTGTGTGTGTGTGTGTGTAGAGCGATTCAGACTAAACTACTGGACCGATCTTTATGAAATTTGACATGAGAGTTCCTGGGTATGAAATCCCCGAACGTTTTTTTCATTTTTTTGATAAATGTCTTTGATGACGTCATATCCGGCTTTTCGTGAAAGTTGAGGCGGCACTGTCACGCCCTCATTTTTCAACCAAATTGGTTGAAATTTTGGTCAAGTAATCTTCGACGAAGCCCGGGGTTCGGTATTGCATTTCAGCTTGGTGGCTTAAAAATTAATTAATGACTTTGGTCATTAAAAATCGGAAAATTGTAAAAAAAATTAAAAATTTATAAAACGATCCAAATTTACGTTTATCTTATTCTCCATCATTTGCTGATTCCAAAAACATATAAATATGTTATATTCGGATTAAAAACAAGTTCTGAAAATTAAATATATAAAAATTATTATCAAATTTTTTTTTTCGAAATCGTTTTAAAAACACTTTCATCTTATTCCTTGTCGGTTCCTGATTCCAAAAACATATAGATATGATATGTTTGGATTAAAAACACGCTCAAAAAGTTAAAACGAAGAGAGGTACAGAAAAGCGTGCTATGCTTCTCAGCGCAACGAATATCCCGCTCTTCTTGGCCACGGGCACTGCCTTTGCCACGGGCGGTGGAGTGACGATGCTACGAGTATACGGTCTTGCTGCGTTGCGTTGCGTTCAGTTTCATTCTGTGAGCCTCAGCTACTTGACTAAATATTGTATTTTCGCCTTACGCGACTTGTTTTTCTTCTTCTCCAAATGCCAACAAAAAAAGTCTAGGGTCGCGCGAAAAAATAGGGTCGGTCGGGATACCGTAAACACTTTATCTTTATAAGAAAAAGAAAAAGTGCCATCCTCATTCTTCGTTGGAGCGCAATCCGTGTGTGCGAATTATGTGATCTTGGAGCGGACACGAAAGTTTTATGAACTGATTTACGACAGAAAGAGGGCATTCTTTCAGTGATCACGGATTTAGCCAAACTCTGTTGAACCGTTGTGGATTCACTAATAACGCGTGCATTCCCATCCTCTCTGCGAGTGAAGTCGGAACTAAACGTATTTAATTTATACGTGGGAGTGACGGTGATAAAGGCAACGCGGATGAAGAAGCAACCTGATAAATAGCGCTGTGAAGAGTGTTTACCGACAAAGTTCGTTACCGGTTTATCGCGCTTCTCAGAAGTAAACATGTGGAGGTCAGTGAGGACGAATGAACTGAAACAAAGAATTGGGGCTGCGGGGGGGGGGGGGGGGGGGGGGGGTGGTGGGGGGTGGTGGTTGGGAGGAGGAGAGGGAGGAGCAGTCTGTCTGTATGTGTCTGTCTGTCTCAGTGTCTGTCTGTCTGCACGGTCGGTCTGTCTGACTGACTCTGTGTGTTGGTGTGTGCTTTTCTCCTCGAAATAGTCGCTTTTCAAGAATAAACAAACTATTGATGTATTTCTTGGCAAGTATCATAGCACAATAATTACAGGACAAAACTCCATCCGGAATTCACAATGATCCTGTACGGGTTCCGTATCCCCAAGTAATTCTCTCTGTGCTGCACGCGCGCACGCGCGCGTGTGTGTGTGTGTGTGTGTGCGTGCGTGTGCGCGCTTGCTTGCGTAACGTACGTGCATGTGTGTGTGTGTGTGTGTGTCTGTCTGTCTGTGTGTGTGCGTGTATGTGTATGTGTGTCAGTGTGTGTGTGTGTGTGTTTAAACTAGCAAAAGCCAATTCCAAGAAGATTCTGTTCATCGCCGTTCAATATCTGACAGAAGCCGCTTACGTACGCTTTAGGGCACCTCGATGTAACATACATCCGTATCCGCAATCCGATTATGATGCAAGAGTGTGTGAGAGAAAGAGAGAGAGAGAGAGAGAGAGAGAGAGAGAGAGAGAGAGAGAGAGAGAGTGTGTGTGTGTGTGTGTGTCTCTCTCTCTCTCTCTCTCTCTCTCTCTCTCTCTCTCTCTCTCTCTCTCTCTCTCTCTCTGTACCTCTGGTGTGTGTGTGTGTGTGTGTGTGGGGGGGGGGGGGTTGTTGGATGTACGTTTGACATAACTGTATTCACTATTCACACATGGAGCGAGTTTTCGCGAGGAACAGGGTTGAGCTACGGTAGGGTCACTGCGCATGTCTGGTTTTTTCCTTCGCGGCCGAAACGCTGTTGGGTTGTGTCCAGTCGCGTCCCTTGCAACAAGATGGCGACAAGCGCGTTACGGATTTACTGTTGTGGAGAGTTGATGGACGACGATGATGAACAAGCAGTACTGTTTTATTGTTGATGTGAATGTAATGCCAAAACATCGAACTATCGATTCGAACGTCAATGAACTGAGAAGTGAGCGTGAAAATCGAGCGCAAAACAGCCGGGTAAAAGTTCAGGGCGCTAAAGTACATTTGAGCCGAAATCGCACCCAAACTCCTGTTGACCTCATTTCTTCCCAAAATAAACATCACTGCTAAAATAAAATGCATTAAAACCAAGACAGTATCCAACCCAGTATTCTTAATTTTTGAAAGGCGAAGTGATTTACAACAAATGTCTTCTCACAATCCGTAACTTTGTCAAAAAATATTTGCAGAAGTTTCTCACCTCGCCTTGGCAGCCATCTTGGAACTGGAGAGACCCTACGCAGGAAGCAAGGTTGAAAGTTGGTTAACCGGTGACGTCACTCCAGTCGTACCGGACCGAGTTTTTGCGACCTCCGGTTCGACTCGAGTCACCTTAGTTGACGCTAAAACTCGCTCAGTATCTATCTTGCTCTGTTATAGCCTGTCAGAACTCTCACAGTTTATCAGTCGTCTGGTGAATCGATCATCTGCAAGCGGAACTGAGAAACGTCAATCCCCCCCTCCCCCCCTGTTTTTATATCTTTTAAATCCAATGTAACTGTGTGTGTGTGTGTGTGTGCGCAGTCACATTACTTTTCCCTCTCCTCTTCCTGCCCCCCCCCCCCCCCTACACACACACACCCTCCTACCCTCGCTTACCTCCGTCTTTTGGTCTGCCTGTCATTAAGCGACTGTATAAACAGGTTGATTGATGGAGGGATGTGTTCAGTTTCAAAACGTACTGATGCTTCACATTTTACACCGTACAGAGTTTTACAACCACGGCGCATTTTTATTTTGCATGATGGATCGACCTATTTGAGAGAGAGAAAAAAAAACCCACTTACACTGAATTTGAAATAGACCCCTGTCTTGTGCTGTCGATTTGCAAGGAAATACGCTTAAAGGCATACTAACGCACTCCCGTGTTTACAAAGTGTAGTTTGCCCACAATCGATGTCAAACGCACCATATTAAAGACCATATAATGACGATACGTCACCATGCGCGGACCATAATACATGCATTACAGCTTGTTCTAGCCTCTGAAAAAGTGAGGATGTCAACAAAGCCGCGGTGTTCTCTCCCTTGCATCAACGTTACATGTGTTGCCAAATCTATAAATAGGACGATCCAGATCAAAATGAAAATTCAAATATCTCAACATTTAAGGGGTCCTAGACCACAATATTTTGCAGGGAACTTAATTTAGTCTGTCTCCAGCTGTTGGTAAAGCAATTAGCGTGTATAGTCATCGAGCACATATGGCTTTAAATGTAACCAACGAAAAAATAACTCATGATTGTGTCCGTATGTAGTAAATCATGATTTTCAAAAATCAGTGATCTCTCACGCCATGTTCCGTGTACATTCCCCTATCTGACTTGTGGAAAGAAAAACTGCGTCATATTCTTTTTGGGGAAAAAAAGGGAAGACAAAATCGGCCGGACAGTCGAAATAAATAACAAGAAACACACGTAAAATAAAGGTTTACCGTTTACTCTCTGACTTGTACAAACGAAAACCGAACCTATGAAAAAGAAATTAGGGAAGGACAAAATACAGGGGAAAATAAATAATGAATGAAGAAGAATTAAGAGAGAGGTCTGATACTCTTCTTCGTCTTCTCCTTCTTCTCCTTATTCGTGCATTGGATGAAACTCCCATGTTCACTCATGTTTTTGCACGAGTGGGATTCTACGTGTATGACAGGTTTTTCCCCCGCCATTCAGGCAGCCATACGACACTTTCGGGGGAGAGGTCTGATACAACGACAGCTTACTATTTAAAGCTAAACAAACCCAACGACCTGAGTTTCTCCTCGTTGAGATAAATAAATCATTCGTCATCGGTGTGCGATTGGGTGTACGAGGAATGCGCCCTTGGCGTGTCCCTGTCACAAGACCTTTGTTGTAAACCGCAAACGCTTCAGTCAAAATGAGAGCGAACCTGCGTCACTCTTGTGTTTGCAGTTCGTAGTGTCTAGTTGCTCTATCTACCGTACGTAAGCGATTAGCCCCACTGTACAAACATTCCTTTCTTTCGACGTCTCCCATTGGCTCAAAGCGACATGAAGATCCATGAATGAAATATCTGCAGTCGACGGGTCAAATGGATTTGATTGGCTGGTTGTTTTCCGGGTCAAGTTACGTGCCAGTTTTATTGACGTCACGGTGTTTGATGTTGCTGAATGGTGTTGATATCAAATTATACCCCACGCCGTATGCATCTCGGTCATTAGCACTCGTGTGTGTGTTTTTCTCTGTATACTTCCTGGTAAGTTCGTTGCGATTGGGCCACAAAAGGGAGGATAATTAACAGAATTAATAAATATCATTTTTTCCCGATTCCGAGAACGTCTCTCTCCACCCCCCACCCAACCCTCTCTCTCTCTCTCTCTCTCTCTCTCTCTCTCTCTCTCTCTCTGTGTCTCTGTGGCTCTCTCTCTCTCTCTCTCTCTCTCTCTGTCTGTCTGTCTCTCTCTCTCTCTCTCTCTCTCTCTCTCTCTCTCTCTCTCTCTCTCTCTCTCTCTCATAAACTACTGGTAGATTACTGGGTGCTTTCCGTAAACCGTGTAACGCGCAAGGCACCCTGCCGGATACGCATTAGTGACATGGCAGCGTTCAAGCATGATTTGTTTACCTTCAACGAGTCCTCTATCTAGGAAAATGAATGAGTAATTTCACGGTTTTTGTTGGCGGTCGAAATGTGAACTCCATTACTAGGAGGAAGACCCTCTTTCTATCTTGTATTCCCTATTTACACCAATGGCGCAACATATCATCTATCCTCTATCGTTTTCTGACCATGTAAAACTTTGAATTTAATTCACGTTTTCGTTTAAAACCATTCCACATGACATTTTTTTCACGGAAATTGATTGTTCTTTTTTCATCAGGTTAGTATTACAGCACGGAGCAGACGTGAACGCGCAGACGTCGAAAGGCGACACAGCCTGCCACCTAGCGGCCTACAGAGGCCATCTGGAGGCCGTGCAAGTTCTCTTGGCCGCCGGAGCGGATGTTGACGTCACTAACACGCATTTCCGCACACCCTACGATGACGCAGTGAGAGAAGGACACGTCACGATTCTACCCTACTTAGAAGGAAGCGAAAAAATAGGTGAGGTGCGATTTATAGATGTTTTTGTGGAATTTCCGGCCAGGTGTTGGTGTCTTGAAGTCTTCGTGGATTTTGTTGAGCTATTTTATGGCTTTTTCGTGTTTTGCAAGTCATGGTGATTTTTTTGCATGCTTTACGTTTATGTCAACTTTGTATAATAAATCACTGTTTAAGATTGAAGAGTTAAGATAAATAATCATTCGTCTTAAAATGTTGTCTTCTGCTCTGATGTTAGTTAATCCGGATATTCTTAGGCTGGTGGTATCATTTCTGCGCGTGTTTGTGTGCGCGAGTGTGCACGTGTGTGTTTGTGTGTGTGTGTGTGTGTGTGTGTTAATATCCTTCCTCTGCTAGATTCAGTTACAATGCAAGACAATTTGCAAGCAGTTTAGAAAAAATGTATAAAACAACCTTTCTTTTTTTGTTCCACAGAAATAGAATCAGAATCCATCCCTAACTCTTCAGTACGGCCCCCACCACATCATTACAGCAGAACGTCAGGTCACGGGGTCATGGGGTCAGCGGGCCACGTGGGGTCAAGGCCGTGTGACGGTCGACGCGACTCGTGCGACTGTACGTCGAACCAGAGCCTTTCCAGGGAGAGTTCGTACGAGGACTGTGGCGGTCAGGGTATCATGAACGTCGTGGACTTTGTCGACCGGTTACGAAGCAGAGACCACCACGATCTCAGCTATACTGACACCCTCTTCCCGTCCAGCCACCCGTCGTTGGCTACCTCCACTTTCCCTCCCTCCCGACTTTCGTCAGGCATGGACTTCGGTCTTGCCAACACAAGAGACTTGGACTTTTCGACCGGTGGTGACTATGGTTTTACGGCAGGCGGAGATTTAGATTATTCCAAGACCGGCGTTGACTGTGGGTTTAAGCCAAGCAGAGACATGGTTTATCCCAAAGCCGGCGGCGGCGGTTCGTCTTTTGCGGCCGGTGCTGAGTTTTCCTCCCCCAACGGTGCTGAAAAACGACCTTACCCTTATCCCACCCGCTACAGTGAGCGTGTTGCGTTCCCTGCCAGTGGCAACCCCTCTTTCACGGCCAGTAGTTTACCCTTCACCTACAGTGATCCCGGCTCCAACGATCTCTCGCTCACCTCGGATCGAAGCAGTGCTCAGAAGAACCTCATCTCCAGACTCAATATTCCCGCCTAGACAACAGTTACTAACTGAGCTTTAATCTTAAAGCCGAACATCCGTCTCCGGGAGACACGGCCTCGTTATAGTAGAAGGCCTCAGAGCTAAATTTAGTGTTGCCAGCACAAGAAAACTGGGATGAGGGATTTGTCTTTTTTCCCTAACGCCGTCTATTGACAACTACATTGGTCGCAATGGAAGGCTACAACATTAATTGAATAAACAAATACACAAGTTTTATATTAAAAAAAACCTGAAGTAGCTATAGGAAATTGGCCACGAATTGAATGTGATAGGGAGTTAGCTCAAGCGATTCGTGCGGATGTGTAAACGAAGTCAACCCAAAATGTAATTATACATCCACGTGAAAATCATTGTGGAGCCATCTAAAACTTTTACAGGTACTTACCAAAGAGTTCTGTGTCAAGTCATGAGATTTTTGTACAACCCAAAAAAACTGCTTTGTCTTTCAGCGGAGTTTGGTTTGTGTTCTTTTTCGTCAATTTTGTGATCTTCATTTTCATGGTCAAGTATTGATAAACTTGACATGCTATCATCGTCACCATTGTAACATGAGTTCATATCACACAGCCATCGACAATGTGATATTTCGTATATCTCAACAACTTCATCGCAGTGATTTCCCAGTGATGTGAAACTTAAATTATATATTTCCAAGGTTATCTAGTTATATAGTCAGTTCTGTTTGATTTTTTCTTTTTTTTTAACATTATTTTCTTGGTGCAATGGGTGTATTTTTATCTTCATCCCTGAGAATGACTTGTTCTTTAGTAACAATGCTGCAACATGTTCGTTAAAATTCATTTATTTTTTTGTAAAGATTTTAGTCAAGCAGTATGTAAGAAATGTTATGTCCTTTGTACTGGAAACTTGCATTCTCCCAGTAAGGTAATATATTGTACTACGTTGCAAGCCCCTGGAGCAAATTTTTGATTAGTGCTTTTGTGAACAAGAAACAATTGACAAGTGGCTCTATCCCATCTCCCCCCTTTCCCCGTCGCGATATAACCTTCGTGGTTGAAAACGACGTTAAACACCAAATAAAGAAAGAAAGAATTCATTTAGTCCATCTTCATGTGAAGCTATGACAAAATTAGCCTACTATTTCAGTAAATTTCACAAAGAATTGTCTGATATTTATATCCGTCGTTTTAGGTTTCAATATATTATCGAATCGAATGCGGGCAACAACGTCAAAAGCTTTCCGAAAATAATGCCTGAAATGGTTATATTTAAGCCTACAGTGCAAAGCGTGTAACACTGTCAGTATGACACAAAATGATGCATTAGAATTAATACCTCGTCTAATTGTTAAAAATGTGCCAGTACATAATTTAACGGGCTTGTTCAATTATTAGTATTTATTCTGGGAGTACACGGGTGTTTAGTGGACATTGCAATGTATTTATATTTATTCTTTGATTGTTTTTCTGCTCTTGTATTTCTCTATTCATTTGTAGGATAAGTTTTGTTTTTAGGATTGATGTTGTTGTTCACGGGTGTTTAGTGGGCATTGCATTGTATTTATATAATTTACCCCCCGCGGGTTAGGGGGAAGAATTTACCCGATGCTCCCCAGCATGTCGTAAGAGGCGACTAACGGATTCTGTTTCTCCTTTTACCCTTCTTAAGTGTTTCTTGTATAGAATATAGTCAATGTTTGTAAAGATTTTAGTCAAACAGTATGTAAGAAATGTTAAGTCCTTTGTACTGGAAACTTGCATTCTCCCAGTAAGGTAAAACATTGTACTACGTTGCAAACCCCTGGAGAAAAGTTTTGATTAGTGCTTTTGTGAACAAGAAACAATTGACAAGTGGCTCTATCCCATCTCCCCCCCTTTCCCCGTCGCGATATAACCTTCGTGGTTGAAAACGACGTTAAACACCAAATAAAGAAATAAAGAAAGTATTTATATTTATTCTTTGATTGTTTTTCTGCTGTTGTATTTCTTTATTTATTTGTGGGATAAGTTTTGTTTTTATGGTTGTTGTTGTTTCGTTTTTTGCCTCGAAGAGAAGCCCTAGCTGCAGTGATATTTGTTTTCGTTCATTGAGCATTACTTTTTTCTTTCTTTTTTTTTCACTGTTAACTATTTATTTGTAGTATTCGTTTTCTTCATTTTTGTTGTGTCCTTGATGTTGTGTGTCCTAGCTGCAGTTGACATTGTGACGATGGTTTGGTAGGTGTCCCCTCCCGTCTTTTGCGTTCCTTATAATTATTATTCGTTGACGATGTACATCTGTTTCATGGTGACATTTTGATGCGATAATCTTGACCCCGCTTTCGTGTTGGTATAGCTAGCTACATTCCATCTTGGGGCGTTTCTCACACGCGTGTAGAAACTTCTGTTATTGAGAAAACGAATGTCTCTTGAACATGGGTGTGAGATGTTAATTGTGTGCAGACACTAAGTAAAAAGAGCTGAGAAAATTCTCGCTTTCCCCTACGTCCGCTTAAGATAAGGCCAATTGATGTTTGCTCACTGAGATAGCAGACTGTTACTCATAGCTAAAATGGTTAAAATGTTCACCAGTGTCTGCGCGTTGCTAAGATAAGTTGCTT
>NC_090248.1:37484904-37492404 GCF_037325665.1 Littorina saxatilis
CTCTTACTTCGGCGGCGGTCACGTGATACCTTTAACAGAAATCTTTGATCCCAAAAGTGCGCCAGTAAGCCAAGTAAAAGGCCTTTAATGGCATATAAAGTGTGAATGAAATGACACGGGAATGAAAATGGGTGCAATAATTTCTTTGCTCAGTTTATAATAAAGAAAATCAAATGAAAAAGAAAAAATCCAGAAACAAAGAGACTGCCAACGTTCCAAAATTCAGAATAAAATAAACAAGAAAGGTAGGTTGTTGGAACGTTTGTTATTGACAAAACAATACATTCACAGATATTTTGACACAACGGTCTTTTAAGTGAACAGACAAACAAATATTCACACAAAACTTATCTTGATAGAATCAGTTTTCGCCCACTCGTCAGGAAGCCGAGCGATTTATGTATAGTATAATGCTGCGTCGCTCAAAAGAAATAACGGTTTTAGGTGTGACGAAAAAAAGAACAGGGCCGGAGTACGATGATAAATACAAGACTTCTTTTACAACCATTTGAAAAATACATACATCCCCCGTGGCTGCCCGCATAACGAAATCGTATTTCTCGTGTTTTGAACTTGCCAGTGTTACAGCACAGAGCAGAGTCCGTCCCGCACTTCGCTTTGTGTAGGGGAAGGGCTCCTAATATGGACCGCTTTTTGTTTTATGCTGATAACTAGCTTGTTTTCTTGCGAAGAAGTTTCATTTTGTGTTTGGTAGTCCTTCTCTCTTATGTTAACCGTTAGGCGTAATTAGAGTAAAATAGCTTTGATAGACATTCAGCAAAAATTAAATACAGGAAAAATCACAAATGGTCCGTCCATATTAGGAGCCTGGGCGCGTAATATGGACCAGTGGAGAGGCCTTCACGAATCGCTGTAAAAAGCCCCCTATACTTCAAAATAACATGATACAACTTAGTGTGCAAGTCAGACTAATTAAAATATGCTTTAGATTTATCTGTTTTGGGTTGATGAGAGCATTATTTGAAGCACACCAGGAAACTAAAGAAGCTTATCAAAAACATAGTGAAAATAAGTGAAATTATCAACTTCCACGAAAAGAAGACTATTTGTTATATATTTTTGATATCTCGAGGGCTAGTTATAGGTTATTTTCAGCAAGCTTCTTAATGAATTAATGAAAATAGCCTTTAGCTTTTATTTTCTTCGATTTGTTGAAGGTGGTCCATATTAGGGGAATCACGCATACTTTGAGATTTTGCTATTATTTTTTGTGTCCAGTAGAAACTCGGGGTCAACACTGCTAAAATGTAACAAATACAGTCTTAGCTGTCATATGTAGCACGTTTTGTGTGATAAAAACTTTGGCTGTGGACAGAAACGAGTCCGTTTTAGGCGGAAAATTTAGAGTGAACGCTGCCAAAAGTGAAAAAAAGAGAAAAAGCCTAACGGTTTTGAAGTTTGTGTTTCTGCAACTGTTTTGACATGTGCAAGTTATCCAGAGAGGGTGAATACAGCGAATGAAATTGTTTTGAGCGCTCTAGCGCCGCTAGTTTGTCAGAACTGGAGGTGGTCCATATTAGGAGCCGGTCCATATTAGGAGCCCTTCCCCTACATCACGTGGCCACCCAAACATCCGCACAACGCAACATTTTCACGCGAAAAACACGTTTATTTGTTTGCTTTGTCTTTATAACACATTTCTATCTACATTTACCACTACAACACCAAATTGTTTACTTTATTTACAAGTGAATTGTTATCATACAAAATAACGTTTGCACGAGACGAACAAAGGGAAGACACTCATGCAAATTTTCTCAGAACGCGTCTGCTTCTCCGACCGTTTCGATCGAATCGTGTAATATCTATTTTTGCGGAAACCTCCCGAAGCAATGCAGTCTCAGCGGCTTCCACCTGTAACATAATCGTTTTTATTTGGAATGTGACGTCCTGTACTTCGTCAGGTCACACCTATCTCGAAAACTAAGCGTCGCAGCACCCCTCCATTAGTAGGGCCCACAGGAGCTTGTATCCAATCGCCGGTCGATCATTATTTACTCCTTATTCCATATATTTACTCCTTATTCCATACAGTCCCCTTACTACTACTATTTACTAATAAATATATAGTAGTAGTAAGGGTAAGCATGCAGCAGTAAATAATAAGCATCCAGGAGTAAATAATTATCGACCGGTGGTTGGATACAAGCTCCTGTGGTAGGGCCTACGGGGTCCTGCAAGTAGTGAATCTTACGTAGAGGTTACATGCCGAGTCTCAGTGATTATTAAAAATAATGGTCGAAGTTAGCGGATCATGAAAAATGCGAGCTTCAGCGAGCTTTTTCATGACCGCGAACTGAGACCATTATTTTTAATAATCACTGAGACGAGGTGTGTAACCTCTTTATTCCTCATTTCTTCAGTTATTCAAAGAAAACAGGAGTTTTTGTGCGAAAGTTTGATCGAATCCGAATCACTCAACCAGTCAACCTGCGCAGGCGATCGACTAATGCGCGGTTGTATAGTTCCGTGCAAATCATTCCATTCTGTTTACACTTCTTTTCAGTTTCCCTGTTTTGGACTAAAATCAAGTACACAGATATGCTGTTATTCTGCTGTGGCGGTAAAGGCAGATATTGTGTGTTCTGTTTATGTTTTAGTATCGCTAAAGATAATGTTCTTTCGTCAAATGGGACTAGCAGACGAACTTTTGCACCCGTGTTCCAACGTTAATTACTGTATGAAGTTCAGTTTTTTGGGGAAAATAGTGTATGAAACCGCTTTATGTTGTTTAAATTGATGAGATGTGTGCATTTGGTTGCGTGTGATCTGTTTATAAAATGAAATATTGTTGAAAACTGACCGTCGGATTGCAGTCAGTGTTGTCGAAGAAACTGCGTTAAAAGAAGGGGAACTACTCTTGTCGGCAAGAGTATGAGTTACTTGCCTTGGGAATTTGCTTGTGATGAACGGTGTGTGCACAGCAGATCTATATTCAGAAAACAACCTAACTCATGGATTTTATATGGAGATTCATGTGTTCAGGCCTGTAGTTGTTAATTTAAATGCGGTATGTTTGTATTGTTTGCTCCAGAGATGTATATTTCGTACGTATAGAGCGTTTTGAACTTTTCAGTCGCAAAAGTAGTACCAAAACAGAACAGCTTCTCAACCCATTGCACTATCGAGGATTCAGGCTGTTGCTGGCTCGTTATTTGTTTGGTTGCTGGGTCATTATCGAAAAATAACTAGCTCTACAAGTTTACAGAGGTAAAGAAGCAGAGGGGGGAATAATAATCGATCTATCAACGTGTTTAGGTCATCGCAACCAAGACAAAATATCTTGACATTTTGAGAAAAATTACGGTGACGTCAAGCACTGAAAGTGACGTACTTATCCCACTCTACGTCAAAGCAAAATACACGTCATATCCAGAAAGGGGTAGCTAGCCGAGGAACATCGAAGGCTTGAGTGGGTAAGTCATCATTACAAAAAGAGGGAAACATTTTTATGCAAGTGATGGTGAAATGTTCATTCATTGACATTACATTTTACGTAAATGGTTCACATGTGTTTACGATCTGCTGCTTACTCATTTTCCACGAGCCATACTAAGTCTGGCTGTCTGTCTGTCTGTCTTTCTGTCTGTCTGTCTGTTTGTCTGTCGGTCTCTCTCTCTCTCTCTCTCTCTCTCTCTCTCTCTCTCTCTCTCTCTCACACACACACACACACACACACACACACACTGGCACACACACACACACACGCACGCACGTACGTACGCACGCACGCACGCACACACACACGCACACACACACACACACACACACACGCACTCTCTCTCTCTCTTTCTCTCTCTCTCTCTCTCTCTCTCTCTCTCTCTCTCTCTCTCTCTCTCTCTCTCTCTCTCTCTCAATACTCAAACATCTTGTTTGGAACCCAAACATCCCTCATAGAATGGGCTCAAACAGGGCACACTCATTCAGCTTTCATCTATGCAAGAAAACATCATTTTGTTACACACATTATATTTTATGATCATCGGTTGGCTTTGCTTTCTGCAGCAATCCGCCGATGAGCTGGACATGTCATCACTGTAGACGTCATCCAGTCCAACTATCACGTCATCAGCAAAGAATCCCCTTCCACCACAGCCTCGGTTGCTAACGTCATCACAGCAATACGTGAGGAAGAACAACAACCGTCATAAGAATCGCTAGAATCTTGGAACTTCACTTTTGTTGCCATCGCGACCAGTGACACTATCAACAGCATTTATTTAGCCAACACACCAGTACTGGGATGATCACCGTCGGTGCCACGGAAAGTCGAAAGTGACAAACAAAAAACAGCATTTTTCCTCTAATCAGTTTCTGCGTAGTTGTTGCTATGGCAACCTGTGGAAAGTGCGAAGAGCTTTAACTTCCTGGGTTCACACCACGCTTGCATCCCTCTCATCGATCTCTTCAAGTCTTTTTCATCGATTTGTTGGGATTATTCATTTGTTTTTATTGTTGAACGCTTTCTTTTTATTTTGAATCCAGAGTCAAGGAGCACCTACAATGTCGGGCAAACGTCAACCCAAACCCCGCACACCCCGGAACCACACAGATACCCACACCAACAACCACACAGACACCGGCCAAACCCACACCAACAACCACGCAGACACACACACAGACACACACATCTTCATTACATCCGCTACTTTTCAAAACACCAACACCAACTTCACTGTCGACCCCAACACCAACAACGACACTAGTTCCAGTTCCCAAACCAACAACCCAGGTAGCCATACCGGAAACACCGGATCAAACAGCCACATCAAGGGCCAAAGCAGCGGAACCAATAGCCGAATCAGGAACCCTATCTGCAGAACCGGTCTTAATAAAACCAACAGACTCAGTAAAAACACCAGTAGAACCGGCTCCATTACACATCGTCGCACAAGCCTAGATTCAAAAACTGGAATTAACATTAGTGCAAACTCGTCCAACAGTGAGGACTGTGGCGGGTGCACAAAGCCTTGCACCTGCCGCGCTGCCATCTACGACAAAAAGTACGGGACCAACCAGTGTCCCTGCAACAACCCCAAATCCACCAGCGGTGCTGATGCCGGGTACGTAGCCGGCACCACCTACACCACCTCCGCCACCAACATCTGCGATTGGCCCGGGTACGCGCTGGGAGTCTGCTGCAACCCGGAACACGGCAAATTCAGAAAATCCAAGCTGCCCAAAGACTGCAGTGTAGGGATACCTGAGGCGTGGGAGCGGAAGGGGAAGGAGAAGGATGAGGATGGGAGGGACAGGATGGAGGGACCGCTGGACATGACGGTACCGGAGCTGCTGCGTCACTGGGCCGAGCTCCGGCCTGACCTGCCGGCCCTCATCTTCCGCCATCCCAATGACCACAACGTCCACACCGTCCTCACCTTTGAGGTAATCGAAGACATATCATTTTTCACTTTTCATTTTCATTACTTTATTGTCCCATCGCTGGGAAATTCGGGTCGCTTCCTCCCAGTGGAAAGCTAGCAGCAACGGAGTCGCGCTACCCAGGTTTCTGCGTGTTTATGTGTAATCAGCCACCTGCACTTATGGAAGAATGACCAAGGTCTTTTACGTGCCATTGTGGTGACAAGGGGGTCGAACCTGCGACCATCCGATCACACGTCCAGTGCTCTACCAACTGAGCTACCGGGCCCCCATACAATATCGATTACCCCCCCCCCCCAAAAAAAAAAAACCAAAAAAAAACCACGTCTTTTTTTGGACTTCTCTATCCAAGTCAAATCTCTGACGTGCAGAACTTTCGGTTTATTTTATTTTTTTTTTTTGCATTTTTTTTTGGTGGTTGTGACAGAGTCAACACTCTTGCTTTTATTGAGGCAAACTTTCCCACGTGCTCCTTGTCCACGTATGAAGACACACCCCCTTGCTATGGACTGGCCTGCACAGTGCCATGTGGGAAAGTTTGCCTCAATAAAAGCAAGAGTAATCACTCTTTCACAAGCCATACAAAACCGACAGAGTTTTTTCCGAACATTGTCTATTCTGGGATAGCTCACTAACTGACAGACGAATGAAATGACGAACAAAGTACGAAAGGGAGACCCCACAATCTAACAAATGATATGATGTGTAGGAGCAAAAGGGGTTACAACGGGAGGATGTAGCGGCCATACTGTTTTTCAACACTCCGGAGATATACATCTGACCGACCTGCTAATGAACTGACGATCTGACAAATGATGTGTTGTAAAGGAGATGTACAGTGACCTTTGCGGAACAGTGCGCAGCCTCATTGAACACTTGAGTTTAACTGAGAGATCGATGTCATTGTCAGCTTCACGCCCAACGGTCAACATAGACTGACCGACGTATATATACCAAGAGCTGCACGCAAAGACATAAACCGACAATTCTGCACATACATGTTTCAAGAGGTGTACACAAAGCGGGAAAGAATGCCGCCTTGCTGAAAATAGGAGTTCAACGTCAAGATTTTAGATCTGTCTTTAAAGTAAAAAAAAAATATAAACAAAATAAGTAATAAAAACAAAAAGTTATAATAATTTTTTTTATGAAAACTCATTTACCCACTCACAAAAAGTTACAAACAAAGTAACGAACGTTTCTACACATGTCGTATTGTCTAGGAGCTGTACACACTCGCCGGCCGGTGCGCGGCCTTGCTGAAGGCGAAAGGGGTCAAGCGGGAGGATGTAGTGGTCATCTTGCTGCCCAACTGTCCGGAGAGAGCCATCGTGGAGGCCGCCCTGCTCCTGCTGGCCGCTTACTCCGTCACGGGTGTCCACGAGGTATGTCCAGTCTCTCTACACTCGTGCACTGCATGCAAAATGTATCATTCTACGATATGTGTCCTCGTTTCTGTCTCCCAACTATCATGCACTATTATATGTCCAGTCTCTCTACAATCGTGCACTGAATGCAACATGTATCATTATTCACGTCTCTGTCTCCCAACTATCATGCACTAAATGTCCAGTCTCTCTACACTCGTGCACTGCATGCAAAATGTATCATTCTACGATATGTCCTCGTTTCTGTCTCCCACTATCATGCACTAAATGTCCAGTCTCTCTACAATCGTGCACTGAATGCAACATGTATCATCATTCACGTCTCTGTCTCCCACTATCATGCACTAAATGTCCAGTCTCTCTGCAATCGTGCACTGAATGCAACATGTATCATTTATTCACGTCTCTGTCTCCCACTATCATGCACTAAATGTCCAGTCTCTCTGCAATCGTGCACTGAATGCAACGTGTATCATCATTCACGTCTCTGTCTCCCAACTATCATGCACTAAATGTCCAGTCTCTCTACAATCGTGCACTGAATGCAACATGTATCATCATTCACGTCTCTGTCTCCCACTATCATGCACTAAATGTCCAGTCTCTCTGCAATCGTGCACTGAATGCAACGTGTATCATCATTCACGTCTCTGTCTCCCCACTATCATGCACTAAATGTCCAGTATCTCTGCAATCGTGCACTGAATGC
>NC_090248.1:37497404-37572404 GCF_037325665.1 Littorina saxatilis
AGGTCATGGATGACGACGGCAATGAGCTGCCTCCAGACAGCGTGGGCAACCTCCTTATAAGGTCCCCGCTCATGTTCAAGGTTTGTTTGGCTTCGTGGGCGTGTGGCTAGTTGCTTCATGTGTGCTTGTCTGATGTATTTTACTCGTAGCAGTAGGTTTGGAACGCCAAAACTGACTTTTAACCCAAAAGAATCTATCGGGTTCAAAGCAGTTCTACCGGGTGTCTCTGCATTTGAGTGGCTCTCTTAACAATAACGGTATCCAAATAGGCCAATAGGAGCCTGAGATACCCGGTGGATATTTTTTTCGAGCAGAAGGCTCCGTCAGTGGCCGAGAGAGAGAGAGAGAGAGAGAGAGAGAGAGAGAGAGAGAGAGAGAGAGAGAGAGAGAGAGAGAGAGAGAGAGAGAGAGAGAGAGAGAGGTGTGGGACGAAGAGAGAGAGAGAAAAGAGAGCTGAGAGAGAGCTCAGAGAGACAGAGATCTCGAAAGCTCAGAGAGACAGAGAAAGGGAGGGAGAGGGAGAGAGAGAAGGAGAGAGAGAGGGAGAGAGAGAAGGAGAGAGAGAGGGGCGGACAGAGAGAGACAGAGAAATATAGTGAAAGAGAGAGAGAGAGAAAGAGTAATGCCTCTGTTTTGCACTGTCGTGACAAATCGTCGGGTTCTGTTGTCTTTCAGGGCTACCTGCGGGACCCAGAAGGCACGGCGGCGAGTCTGGACGAGGATGGCTACTTCAGGACGGGGGACAAAGGCACGGTGCGCAACGGACGACTCTTCATCATGAACGACCCCAGGCCTAAGCCCCAAAAAAAGGATTACACTGATATGCTCCTCAGACAGAAAAAATGCTGCGAATAAGCTAAAAGATGAAATTCTGCGGACAATTTGGGCGGGAAAAAAGTGACGATGTCGACATCGATGATGATGATGATGATGATGATAAACCCGGATAATAAATAAAACGATGTTGCTTTGCTTATGATGCTGCTGCTGCTGCTGCTGCTGCTGCTGGTGATGATGATGATGATGATGATGATGGTTACAGCTTAGGTTATGATAACGATACTAAAATACAAGAAAACGATAAGAAATTGTGAAAAGAGCTCTGAGCAGCTGGCTCAATGCGGCAACCACCCTAACACTAAATTCCATCAAGAGTATTAAAGTTTCAAGTCCATGTGTCATCGTGTCCGTATCCATCTCACTAATAAGCGAATTAAAAATACAACGGATGAAATACACAAATCGCTCAATGTCAATAAGATGCGACCATTGGTATTTCAGCGTTGCGTTGTCCGGGGGTCCTGCAGCTATTACAAAAAGATGTAAAAGTTAATCTTTTCTCACTTCTGTTATGGTTGGCTGTGAGCTGACTGCGGCACACCAAGACGCGACATGGGAACTAATTGTACCTCCAGCTAGTCCTGTGAGCAATAAATCTTCTACTAAAAACGTCATCTATGTTACCGTCATGTAGCTTCAATACACACATATTTAGTATGACTATGACAGGCGCAGTGGCGTGGTGGTAAGACGTCGGTCTCCTAATCGAGAGGTCGTGAGTTCGAATCCCGGTCGCTGCCGCCTGGTGGGTTAAGAGTGGAGATTTTTCCGATCTCCCAGGTCAACTTATGTGCAGACCTGCTAGTGACTTAACCCCCTTCGTGTGTACACGCAAGCACAAGACCAAGTGCGCACGGAAAAGATCATGTAATCCATGTCAGAGTTCGGTGGGTTATGGAAACACGAAAATACCCAGCATGCCTACTCAACGAAAGCGGAGTGAAGCTGACTATGCTCTCCGGCAGAGTAGAGAGTATAGTGTGGGGAACCCAAATGGGCAAACGAGCTCACACGTAACCAGACAATTCTGGAACGCTGAAGAAGAAGTACGACTATAGGCCCCTACCGTGCGGCTTTTTTTTTTAAATCACGACGGGCTACACAAAACCCAAATATTGCACACAAAAAGCCCCACATGTTTTTTCGGGAACTTTACCAAATCTACTGGTGGCTCCAGTCTTATTGACATTGCCGGTGAACTAAGAAAACGTTCAAATAATTGTGCGCCTCTCTGTCTGTTTTAGTGTCCGTCTGTCTCTGTCTGTCTGTCTGTCTGTCTCTCTCTCTCTCTCTCTCTCTCTCTCTCTCTCTCTCTCTCTCTCTCTCTCTCTCTCTCCGCGAGCATCTGTATCAGGCTGTGCATGACAGTGGTGTCTGTCACTGTTCGTGCGTGCGTCAGTGTGTGTGTGTGTGTGTGTTTTGTGTTTTGTGTATGTGTGTGTGTGTGTGTGTGTTTTCGAGTAAGTGTGTGCATGAGTGTTACTTAATGAGATAATTGCTGTTATACACTAATCTAATCTGAAGTGTTCCACTTCTGAACACACTTCAGATTTGTAACCGGTTGTGAACACCGTGTGGAATCTACTTGCAAAGTAGCACACAGAGTATACACTATTTCGTGTCTACCAAGTCCCCCCGCGGGTTAGGGGGAAGAATTTACCCGATGCTCCCCAGCATGTCGTAAGAGGCGACTAACGGATTCTGTTTCTCCTTTTACCCTTGTTAAGTGTTTCTTGTATAGAATATAGTCAATTTTTTTTTTAAAGATTTTAGTCAAGCAGTATGTAAGAAATGTTAAGTCCTTTGTACTGGAAACTTGCATTCTCCCAGTAAGGTAATACTACGTTGCAAGCCCCTGGAGCAAATTTTTGACTCACATGCGAAGCAAAAGTGAGTCTATGTACTCACCCGAGTCGTCCGTCCGGACGGACGTCCGGAAAACTTTAACGTTGGATATTTCTTGGACACTATTCAGTCTATCTGTACCAAATTTGGCAAGATGGTGTATGATGACAAGGCCCCAAAAAACATACATAGCATCTTGACCTTGCTTCAAGGTCAAGGTCGCAGGGGCCATTAATGTTGTCTAAAAAACAGCTATTTTTCACATTTTTCCCATTTTCTCTGAAGTTTTTGAGATTGAATACCTCACCTATATATGATATATAGGGCAAAGTAAGCCCCATCTTTTGATACCAGTTTGGTTTACCTTGCTTCAAGGTCAAGGTCACAGGAGCTCTTCAAAGTTGGATTGTATACATATTTTGAAGTGACCTTGACCCTGAACTATGGAAGATAACTGTTTCAAACTTAAAAATTATGTGGGGCACATGTTATGCTTTCATCATGAGACACATTTGGTCACATATGATCAAGGTCAAGGTCACTTTGACCCTTATGAAATGTGACCAAAATAAGGTAGTGAACCACTAAAAGTGACCATATCTCATGGTAGAAAGAGCCAATAAGCACCATTGTACTTCCTATGTCTTGAATTAACAGCTTTGTGTTGCATGACCTTGGATGACCTTGATCTTGGGTCAAGGTCACATGTATTTTGGTAGGAAAAATGTGTAAAGCAGTTCTTAGTGTATGATGTCATTGCTAGGTTTAGTTATTTGTAAAGGTCAAGGTCAAGCATGTGAGTCGTATGGGCTTTGCCCTTCTTGTTTATTAGTGCTTTTGTGAACAAGAAACAATTAACAAGTGGCTCTATCCCATCTCCCCCCTTTCCCCGTCGCGATATAACCTTCGTGGTTGAAAACGACGTTAAACACCAAATAAAGAAAAGAAAGTCTACCAAGTGTGCCGCATTTGCCGGTAGAGTTATATAGTATGTCGAACTGTGATCAAAACTGGTTACAAAAAGGATGGTAAAAAGGGGAACACTTCAATTTGGTCAAGTTAAACAAGGTTTTATTCAATTAAACATGAAAAAGTAATAAGACGAGATTGACAGAGCACTGACGGTGCATGCGCACTCCGTCACCCACAAGGCCAGTCAACAAAGGCTAACAAGTACGGCAGGATAACACTTCCGTTTCTTTGATTTATATAACGACACAACTAAAAACACGGCTCAGCATGGTACAGCACAGTCTACTTCCTGGGGATAATAAATGGTGGCCATAATCTCGGTCAACCTGACAACAAAAACAAGGGAATTAATCCAATCAGTAACCACATCCGCTTTTTCCGATCCGCGGTACCCGTCTGCGCAACACTCCACAAATCAAAATACACTGAACATTCCCCCTGCCAGATATCTTCCAGACTTGCACAATGCAACTGTGCATGTGGTTGTTGGTAATGAGCTTTTCCCCCACAACCAAGTGAGTGAGTGTGATTTGCATTATGCCTTATGGGTGGCGATGCCCACCTGGTCACAATCATCATCATTGGATAGGTTCGATATGTGATAGGAGAGTGTTTTGACTACTTGAATCAATTCGGTTGGTGCAGTCACCTGGCAATCGATCCACTTAACGGAATGATGATGGACTGAAAAGAAGGTTTTACACATACCTTGTTTACATGGTGTACAGTAAGCTCACTTGATTTTAAATGTCTGGTAGGGGAAGGGCTCCTAATATGGACCGGATCCTAATATGGACCACCTTCTGTTCTGACAAACTAACGGCGCTAGAGCGCTCAAAAAAGTTTTATTCGCTGTATTCATCCTCTCTGGATAACTTGCACATGTCAAAACAGTTGCAGAAACAGAAATCTCAAAACCGTCAGGCTTTTTCTCTTTTTTTCATTTTTGGCAGCGTTCACTCTAAATTTGCCGCCTAAAACGGACTCGTTTCTGTCCACAGCCAAAGCTTTTATCACACAAAAATTGCTATATATGACATTTTAGCAGTGTTGACCCCGAGTTTCTACTGCAATAAAAAAATAATAGCAAAATCTCAAAGTATGTGCGAGTCCCCTAATATGAACCACCTTCAACGAATCGAAGAAAATAAAAGCTAAAGGCTATTTTCATTAATTCATTAAGAAGCTTGCTGGAAATAATCTATAACTAGCCCTCGAGATTTAAAAAAAAATGCAACAAAAAGTCTTCTTTTCGTGGAAGTTGATAATTTCACTTATTTTCACTCTGTTTTTGATAAGCTTCTTTAGTTTCCTGGTGTGCTTCAAATAATGCTCTCATCAACCCGAAACCGATAAATCTAGAGCATATTTTAATTAGGCTGACTTGTACACTAAGTTGTATCATGTTATTTTGAAATATAGGGGGCTTTTTACAGTGATTCGTGAAGGCCGCTTCACTGGTCCATATTAGGCGCCCAGGCTCCTAATATGGACCCTTTGTGATTTTTTCTGTATTTAATTTTTGCTGAATGTCTATCAAAGCTATTTCACTCTAATTAGGCCTAACGGTTAACCTAAGAGAGGACTACCAAACACAAAATGAAACTTCTTCGCAAGAAAACAAGCTAGTTATCAGCATGAAACAAAAAGTGGTCCATATTAGGAGCCCTTCCCCTATATGTATCACACCCCCCCCCCCCCCGGCACACACACCCAAGGCCCAAGCATACATCAATCTCCACTCCCACCAATATTGATATGATCTATTTTCATTGTTAGATCTATAAATTGAACAGGTTTTTGAAGCTACAGCATACAGGCTGGTGTCAAGCTTACCCGATTTGTGGCTGAAGGTTGTTTCTTGATGACAGGCAGAAGAAATAAATGCTCTTGCAAGTACCAGAGATACTGTAGCAAGTACTTTCACTTTGCGGGAGTGTAGATGTCATCTGTCCCTGTCGAGTCCCTTATTACGAAGGATTGTTGTTTGTCTTGATGGCATTAACTGGAGGAAATAAAAGCAGCAAAGCAAAATTAGTATTTCATTTGTCATCTCTCTCTCTCTTTCTCTGTGCATGCGTGTGGCTGTGTGTGTGCCGGTATGTGCGTGTGTGTGTCTCACAGTATGCATGTGCGGGTCACAGTGTGTGTGCGTGTGCGGTTTTTGACTCACATGCGTAGCAAAAGTGAGTCTATGTACTCACCCGAGTCGTCCGTCCGTCCGTCCGTCCGGAAAACTTTAACGTTGAATATTTCTTGGACACTATTCAGTCTATCAGTACCAAATTTGGCAAGATGGTGTATGATGACAAGGCCCCAAAAAACATACATAGCATCTTGACCTTGCTTCAAGGTCAAAGTCGCAGGGGCCATTAATGTTGTCTAAAAAACAGCTATTTTTCACATTTTTCCCATTTTCTCTGAAGTTTTTGAGATTGAATACCTCACCTATATATGATATATAGGGCAAAGTAAGCCCCATCTTTTGATACCAGTTTGGTTTACCTTGCTTCAAGGTCAAGGTCACAGGAGCTCTTCAAAGTTGGATTGTATACATATTTTGAAGTGACCTTGACCCTGAACTATGGAAGATAACTGTTTCAAACTTAAAAATTATGTGGGGCACATGTTATGCTTTCATCATGAGACACATTTGGTCACATATGATCAAGGTCAAGGTCACTTTGACCCTTATGAAATGTGACCAAAATAAGGTAGTGAACCACTAAAAGTGACCATATCTCATGGTAGAAAGAGCCAATAAGCACCATTGTACTTCCTATGTCTTGAATTAACAGCTTTGTGTTGCATGACCTTGGATAACCTTGACCTTGGGTCAAGGTCACATGTATTTTGGTAGGAAAAATGTGTAAAGCATGTGAGTCGTATGGGCTTTGCCCTTCTTGTTTTGGTTGGCAATGAGACACAGACGGACAATATCCCTTTAGCATAAAGTTACGTGATCTTACGTGTGTCTGTGCGTGCGTTTGCGGTGCGCAAATTACATCCATTTCGCCGTCACCAACACAGACGGACAATATCCCTTTAGCATAAAGTTACGTGTGTCTGTGCGTGCCGCGTTTGCGGTGCGCAAATTACATCTGTTTCGCCGTCACCGACACAGACGGACAATAGCCCTTTAGCATAAAGTTACGTGTGTCTGTGCGTGCGCAAATTACATCCATTTCGCCGTCACCGACACAGACGGACAATATCCCTTTAGCATAAAGTTACGTGTGTCTGTGCGTGCGTTTGCGTACGCAAATTACATCCATTTCGCCGTCACCGACACAGACGGACAATAGCCCTTTAGCATAAAGTTACGTTTGTCTATGCGTGCGTTTGCGGTGCGCAAATTACATCCATTTCGCCGTCACCGACACAGACGGACAATAGCCCTTTAGCATAAAGTTACGTGTGTCTATGCGTGCGTTTGCGGTGCGCAAATTACATCCATTTCGCCGTCACCGACACAGACGGACAATATCCTTTTGACATAATGATCAAGCTCCGCACGCGTGTGATTGTTTGTTATTGTGATTGTGTGTGTGTACACGGGTTTACCAGTGTATTATCAGTCCGCGAGACTGAAACGCCTGCAATGACATCCATTTTACTGTGTGCGGCTCACACCACAAGCTGCTGCGTGAAAAATAGCGACAGGTTTATCAAAACTTAAATCGCTGTACTTGTGCGGCAGGTTCCTGCTTCAGACACCTTGATGAGGTGTGAAACAGGTGTTTTTGATGTGAAAACAGCGTGAATAGTCGATGTGTGCGTGTGGCGGGGAGTTTGTGTGTGTGTGTGTGTGAGAGAGAGATAAGAGTGAAAATGTGTGGGCTTTCATAAAGGTTGGTATGTGAGTATGTGTGTGTTTGTGCGTGTGTGTGTGTGTTTGAGGTCGAGTGTGTGTATGAGAGAAAAGAGAGAGAGAGCGCGGGAATGTGTGCGCGCGTATGTGTGTGTGTCACATCAGTTATGCCACAATGTAGTAACCTGAAAGTAGGGAGAAAGCACTACGGAGAATCAGGAATAGTGCTGGCGTATCCATTTGGGTACAGTGCAACCCCCCTTCATGGGTGAGACTGAAAAATGTCATGAATCCTGGAGAATTTTAAGGGGGGGGGGGGGGGGGGAGTCTGGGGGCCCCCAGGCGCTGAAGGATTTGTATAATTAACAACCAAAAAAACGTCACCACAGACATTACGAATCCGGATTTCCGGCATATACCGGAAGAATCCCACCCATGCCCCTTCAAAGACCTCCAAAAATGTGAAAACTCAGGTCATATAAAGGATAGAGTCTTAAACAGGAGGTAAGTTTACAGAGGTTATGAACAAATATTCTAAAAAAATCAAGGATTTGAAAGGGGCGTTCCACAGCAAAAGACTCATACGTACATGTACCAGTACAGTGAGACAGTAAATACACAACCTCTCTCTCTCCCTCTCACACATTCTGCACACTATTGCAACAATCAATTCAGTTGTGAGCAATGTTTCAGACTTACACTGTTTATTTCTGGAGAAAAGCGTAGAATAGATACCCAGTGTCCTGTGGGCAGACATGACATTTGACCACCGATACACCCTTCAAATAAGAACAAGCCTCTTGTGTTTTTCTTTCTTTCCCTCATTTGCTTTCTTCTTCAACGATCGTTCATTGGCTCACTCACTCATTCTTGCAGCTTCTGTAAAATGAGGACTTTAACCACACACTCTCTTAACAAACAACTTAAAGATACAATGTACAAGTAATGTCATTCTTTCGCTGCAAAAGAGGCACTTCAATACCACACAAGCACATTATAATCACCACTCACACAAACACATTCTGAGCTGTTCTCAACCTCAATTTTTATCCACAGGTAACCCATCAACTCATTCGTACCAGTCTCCATCGAAAACATCTTATGTATTGAATAGTTTTCTGTCATATTGTATTTCTGTTCAGTGTTCCAACGATCACTTGGACAGGAGCACTTACTCATTAGGTTACAGTTTATTAATAATTCAACATATGGAACAGCAAAAATACCAAGAAAAAACTTATATTTGCAATGTTCACTGCGATCTTTAACATTCAATCTACGATGTTTAGATCAGCATCACTATTCCACATTTTTGGTGAGTCCTTTTGCTCGTCTTTTTTCATAATCTAACAAACATTATTTCAACATTCCTCCTGTATGCTCTCCCCAGGGTTGGGTACTTGTAACAATGCTGAACTTTTAGCAACAAGAAACCTGCTTATGTGACAAAGCAGTTAGGGACAATCTCTAAAGCTCTTGTGAAAGCCTCCATAACGTGTTTGTAACAAGTACTCATAATGTTGCATCACTTTTGGCGCCTGTTCCAGCTCTCTCTTTAACCTGAATCATTTACAATCACACTGACAAATACACAACATTTCTAGCTTTCTGCTGTCAGCGTTTTCTTGGGCAGTGGGATGACATACAAAGCATTTTAGGCCTCCTTGAGGTGCCACCATCTACCCAGGCAATGTTTCTGCTGTCGGCGTTTTCTTGGGCAGTGGGATGACATACACAGCGTTTTTGGCCTGCTTCAAGCGCCACCATCTTCCCAGGCGGTGTTCCTGTCCCACCGCCGCCACGAGAAAATCACCATTCGGCGAAAACTGAAGACTGTTCACAAACCCCGGCTGCAACAGAACACAAACCATGTATTTTAGTTGCTGCACGCAAGAAGTACAGTGGAACCACCCTTTTAAGACCTCCAAAACTCTGAGAAAATCAGGTCTTCAAAAGGAGTGAGTCTTTAAATGGGGGTACATTTACACAGGTTATGAACAGAAAATCTTTAAAACCAAGGTCTTTAAAAGGCGGAAGTCTTAAATTGGTAGGAGAGGGAGGTGTGTGTGTGTGTGTGTGTGTGTGTGTGTGTGTGTGTGTGTGTGTGTGTATAAAAAGGGTGGTACCACTGTACTGTCAAATCAGGGTGACTGATGTAGGCTGTTTTTCAGCCTGAATCTTAAAAGCCAAGCAAAATTAACCCGAAGAACCTTCTGTATAACTCGGTTAAGCAGTGATGTACATTTTTCTAGCAGCCTTTAGGACAATTGTCCTGAAGACTGAAAATCAATAGGACACAGTGTCCTGAGATTGCAATTTCAATAGGACAAAAACACGACTCGTAAAACCGCATTTAAAAAGATTTTTCAGTTTAAATTCTTCCACCTTCCGCGACTGTCATGACTAGATACTCAAATGATTGAATCACATTTCAAAGTTATTTGAACAGTTGTCAGTTTTTTTTCACTGCCCATCTGTCGACAATGTTTTTCAGGTAGGCATCTGACCGTTCTGCGGGTCCCTCAAGGTTTTTTTTCGGACCCATGTCGTTTCTCTTTCGTTTTATTTTCGTTCGAACGCACAACGGTTTTTCCGGATATTATGACGAAAAGTAATGCCTTGCGCATGTGCGAACATGCACGGGTGGTTCCCATTGGTTTAAACGATTTATTGCTGAGCCAATGAATGCACTCGAGGCACCATATGGGTTCGGTTTTCTTTTTTTCTTCTTGATCCAACTTGAGGATAAATTAATTCAAAGAATCAGATTCCATATGGTGCCTCGTTCACTCAACAAACTGGTCACACGCAGTGCATACTTTCGCTTGGCAAAACCGAAACCAGCTTTCCTCACGCAGTGTTTACTTTCGCTTGGCAAAACCGAAACAAGCTTTCCTCTTGAAAATTGAACAGTCCGCATGTCCGCTTCATTGTCAAAAACGATCGGACCCTTGACCACTTCTTCTGTAGGTTAATCGGACCTGTGTCCTGCTGGGGTTAAAGCTATAGGTCCTGGGGAAACCAACAAACACCGAAAACACCAAACTGTTTCCTTACCTTGCAAGTTGACACAATGATAAACAATCAAAATAGTCAATACACTTCAACTAACCTACAACTAAAACTTGTACAGAGAAAGGTTAGAGGAAAATGAAAGCAAAGCAAGAGAGACAGTGCACCAACACGTCTTCACAGGACGAAAACCATTCGTTCAGTGACGTATTCCCGCGTTCTATCTCACGTGACCCATTCCTCTCGGAATTGTGGGAGATAAAATTGGATCGGTCAGAGACCGGAGACCGACTAAAATGTACATCACTGGTTAACTGCTAAATTTGATCACATTTGCAGAGACTTTGTATACTCTGCGGCTGGACATTTACATACATGTCATTTTCTCAGACGTTTTGTTCATAGTATCAATCAATCAAACACTATTTTAAGACTCATCTCGTTAAAGGCCTAAATTTCTCCATTATCAACTCTCAAAACAGAGGTACCCCTGTACCACAAACCTCATGACAAACATTGAAACAACAACCCATTTGACAGTAATTACAAAAGACTATGTTCTATAATGAAAACTCACCAGGGGGATGGCAAAGAGTGGGGTCAAGGTGCGAAAGTCGCTGGAGCATTTCCACAGCCGCACAAAGCCGTCCTTCGAACCTGCTGGCAGAACACAGGTTATTCTTCGTAAGGCATCACATCATTAGTGATCAGTCCCATTACAAAACACATACCAAGAGCAATTTTGCTAGCTAAAGACAGTCCTTAACTGAGCCCTGCGAAGTCTTTATATGAAAAACACAGTGCGAAAGCACTCGACTTCGCCCAAGTTTTTTCTTGACTAGAATTTTTTTTTAAATCAGAATTTGCTTATCTTCTTCTCACTGTCACAAAGATGTGAGTAGCATATTTGTGAGGTGAAACCACGTCGTGTTTTTAACCTCCCTAAATGTTGTACAGGCGAGGGTAGCTGACCGGACTAGCGCTATTCACGTGTTTCGGGTGTTGCACGTAAAACTGGCTTAGCTTGATGTGAGTTGTGTTTGAGACATGTAGCTGGTCTGGGGTAAATAACGACACAGCGTGTGAGATTTCCAACCGGGAAGGTTGTTCAGCGTGTGTCAGACTTGTTCTGGGAACAAGTACTCTTTCAAGAGACGGGTCTCTTAAGGTAAATGATTTACTATGTTGTATATTATTGACGTTGGAATACATAGCTGGAGCGTAAAGGTTAGTGTGTATAAAGTGCACCCAATCTTAGTGTGAAGCGTTGAGAGAATTCTTGATGTAATTGTTCACGGTTTTTCATGGGGAATTTCTTGAACATAATTGCTACGCATTTATGTTATGTTTAAGACGGTCATGCTTTGTATGGGGAGTGTTATTCATTGATTAAGTGTTAGTTTGGATATCGAATCTGTACGGAATGTGAACGTGGAATGAACGAGAATGTATGAGTGGTACATGAACGTTTGGAAGAAGAGATGGTTTTAGAGAATGTTGTATTAAGACTTGGTTAAATTCTTTAGGAGTTTCCATGAGGGTTTTCCATGGCGTATAAGGGAGGGACCTTACACGAGAGAAGCGCTAGACGACGGTGGAAGCAAGGGACCACCTCTGCGCAGATGACTAGACGAGTGGAGTCTTCATCGAGACCGGTCGTAGCTGACGACGGTTGTTTCCGCTACGGGCGGAAGGGTTTCTCGGGGAGAAACCTGGAAGGTGTGTGTGGGCATCGTCCGTGAGATGTGTGTTGGCGTCTTCAGTGAAAGGTGCGTGTGGCATCTTCAGTGGAGGGTGTGTGTTAGCATCTTCAGCGAAAGGTGTGTGTTAGCATCTTCAGCGAAAGGTGTGTGTTAGCATCTTCAGCGAAAGGTGTGTGTTAGCATCTCTGTGTGTTGGCATCCGATTTCATTATTCTACGACGATTCAGCGGGACAAGTAAGGGAACTGGCGACATGCAGTGAGCCGTGATACGAACTCGTGAGTGTCTGTTGGTACCTTCTTGTGTGCGTTAATCTATATTTGAGAAAGTATTGTTATAATATGTATTTACATGCCTTGAGTGAAAGCTGGAAGATTGTGCGAACTGTGTGTTGAAAAGTTGTTCGTATTGATGTATTTAAAGTGAAGAAGTATGTTGTTTTGGTTGAGGAAATAATGAGCCTGCATCCTCCCAAGTTCTGTTTTTGAAGTGTTTGGTGTGAAAGGGTAGAGACAGTGCAAAAGGGCAGAACACGCATAATAAATTCACATGCAAACCACTTCGTGACAGTGGTGACCCCGACATAGCCCTAATAAGTTGTTTTTCTAGATAAGGACATTTTGGTTGTAGTTGTAGTTAAAAAGCAGTTGCTTCCCTTTCATTGGAGAAAAAGTGAGAAATTGAGAAAGAAGTGCCTTAGTGTAGCTAAATATACATACTTTGATACTTTGCGTGTTGAAGTGGGTTTGTTTATGTGTATGTTATTGGACACCCCCTCTCCAGCTCTAGGGGTCTACGTAGTTGTATAGTTCTTACGTAGAGAGGGCCTTAGTTTCTGTTTGCTTCCTGTTCTGTGTATTTATTATCTATCTTTCTATCTAAATTCTAGCTCCCTTTCCTATAAGTTTTTTTTTAAAACTATTTTTCTTAGATTCTATCTTGGATTGATTGTTGTGTATGATTGTTGTCGTTGAGGTGCAGGCTTATTTTAAATAAAATAGTATAGGGTGTGCCATTTTTTTTTATGTGTATAAATTCTGAAATTTTGTATTTTTTTGATTGGTCTCTGATAATTTTTTTTTAGTTGTGTACTCTGGCTTGAAAAGTGTTTTGTTTATTATTGTTATTGTTGTTCTTATGTGTAGTCGGATTAGTAATAGGGTGATTATCTCCCTTATACTACTGTTTGATATTTAGTTGTTGGTTTGGGGAAAGTTTTTGTTTATTTTTTTTGGTAAATTTATTGGGTTTTTTTTGGTTAGCAGTAATTTGTAAACATTTGTACTTGGACACATTTTTGGGTAAATTTTTGTTGTTGTTGTGAACATTTAAATTTTGTTTTGGTTTTGCTCTGGCGATTGATTTTCCTTAAAGGATCTGACGCTGGTTAGTGGTGTGTGGAATTGAATTTTTCATTTAAAGTGTGTTATTTGGGTTTGAGAAACTTTTACATTTCTAGTTAATTTGTTTTATTTTGTGTGTGTGTTGTTGATGTTCTAAAGTTGTTAGTTAAGTTTGACATTGATTGACAAGTGTTTGAAGCTGCTATTGATTGTTTAATCTCATATTTTCTAAATTATAATTTTTTTGGGGGGACTCTATTAAGTTTATTGTTTAATTTTGAGACTGGTTGTGTAAATAGTTAAGTAGTAAACAATTTAAGGATTGTTTTTAAAAAGGCACAAGATTTCTTTTAGTTTAGTATTTTATGATACTCTTTTGTGTGTGGTTAGTATTGCGAGAAACTGGTGTATGATACAACTTTTTGATACTTAAAACAATTTTGTGAACTTGTGTTACTTGATCCATTGTATTACTTTGAGATTACTTTGAGATTTTGACATTGTAAAGATGGCAGAGCATAGTGATACTGGTGGTAGCACTTATGATCATTATTTGGCATTGGGAGAGAAGCATGGCTTAAAGGCAGAAGCTTTGTTTAAGTTTGCTCAGGATCATATGGATAGAGAAGAGAGAATTCAGGAAAGGGAGGCAAAGAAAGTAGCAGCTGAAGCTGAGGTTGAAGCAAAGAAAGTTGAGGCTGAGACAAAAAGATTAGAAGTTGAGGCTGAGACAAAAAGATTAGAAGTTGAGGCTGAGTCAAAGAAAGCACAAGCTCAAGCTGAGGCTGAGACAAAAAGATTAGAAACTGAGGCTGAGACAAAAAGATTAGAAATTGAGGCAAATAGGGATGCAAAGAGGCTAGAAGCAGATACTGAAGCGAGGAAAATGGATTTGGAGTTTAAGAAAGCAGAAGCGCAGCAAAGTACAGGTGGAAATGCAGGTGGGAGATCAGGTCCCAGCATTAGGCCCCAGTACCCAAAACTCCCCATGTTCAAGGAAGATAAAGATGACATTGACAGTTTCTTGTTCAGATTTGAAACGCATGCAAAGGCGAACAAATGGAATGATTCAGAGTGGGCTACGTACTTATCAGCTTATCTGGAGGGTGGAGCTTTGTCATTGTTTCATTCATTGTTTTCAACGGGTACTTTGTCGTATGAAGACTTGAAGAAAGAGTTATTGAAGAAGTTTCAGTGCACTCGAGAGGGATTTCGTGAGAAATTTCGCAGTACGAAGCCAGAGGCTGATGAAAGTTTTGGCACATACGTAACAAGGATGACGCATTTGTTCAACCGTTGGTTGAGGTTGTCGGATATAGAATCCTCATATGAAGCATTGTTTGATTTTGTGTTGTGTGAACAGATTCTTACCAGTGTATGCACTGATTTGGCAGTCTTTTTGAAAGAACGTGATTGTAAAAATTCAAAAGACATGATTGCTAGCGCAGAAATGTACAAATCAGCCCATCCAAATAAATGTTTGGCCAGAAAGAGTCAAGTAAATCATTTGGGGACTGGAAACGTAGCGTTCAATCAGAATCGTGGAACAGGACAGTCTTACAATCGTGGTCAAGGTGATAGTGGCAGAAGACAAGAGGGTATGAGCAGAAATACCAGGTTTCAAGGCAGAGGAGATGATCGTAGGCCGGGTAGAAGAGGATGGCAGCAAGGAATTACTAGAGGTACAGGTACGGAACAGCAAAATCAGGACACATGTTACAGATGTGGGCAGTTTGGCCATTACGCTAGAGAATGTATTCAGGTAGCATATTCAGCGAAGTCGGTAGCGGATTGTCAGGACGCTGGGGTGTTGATAAGCTCGGCGGCATTCGGGTCGTTGCCATTAGCGGAAGGTCTCGTTAATGGGAAGCAAGTTTCAGTACTGAGAGACACAGGAGCTAATGTAGCTGGGGTAAGGAAGTCGTTGGTCTTACCAAGCCAGTACATAAAGGGAGAGGTCCAAAAAGTGAAGGGTTTTAGTGGACGGATTGATTTGTATCCATTGGCGGAAGTGGTTGTCGATACCCCATATTTTCAGGGAAAGTTGAAATGTTGCGTGCTCACAGACCCAGTCGCTGACCTAGTGATAGGTAATCTTCGGGGTGTGGTACCCAGAGTAGATTTATTCCTTGGGAATACGCAGGGTGTTGGATTTTGTGCTGATGTAAGTCACAAGAAAATCACTGAAGAGGTGGTACTTGAGAAGGTCGTGTGTGGTACGAGCAGGGCACAAGCCAAAAAGAAACTGGAGGATTCCCCGGTGCCATTGAAAAATGTGGTTACTCCTGATTTGTCGGTTAAAGAGGAGGATCTGAAAAGTTTGCTGAGAGAAGATGAGACATTGGAAGAGGTGTTGAATGTGTCACGAGAGGATGAGAAGTATGCAGTTTGTGCAGAGGAAGTTGTTGATGTTGAGGAAGTAAGTAGTGGATATCGCGAAAGCATTCCACTGAGATCTGACTGTGGCACTCAGGGTGTTGTCTCAAGTAAAGGTGAAGAGGCAAAGGTTGCAGTGTTACCTCCGACTGAGGAGAGGAAGACGTTGCCGTTGCCTACGTTGCCTAAGGGGAAGGAAGAGACAATAGGAGATATTGGTTTTGATCCTGGTTTGTCAGATAGTCATAAGGATGATATGGAACAGGTGTTTGGAAAGATGGTAGACATTTTCAAAACATGTGATGCGGTGGTGTCTTTAACGGCAAGAATTAGCATTCGAGGTTCATCCAATAGCATGAGACAGGAATACGTTGACAGACATGTTGTCCAGGTCATTCGTAGATCAGAGCATACCACAGGTTTATGGGATGTGTGGAAAAAGAAGGTTGTTTTGATCAAAAGAAAACTCAAGAATTTTCTTTTTTCCCCGGGAAGGGGGATGTCACAAAGATGTGAGTAGCATATTTGTGAGGTGAAACCACGTCGTGTTTTTAACCTCCCTAAATGTTGTACAGGCGAGGGTAGCTGACCGGACTAGCGTTATTCACGTGTTTCGGGTGTTGCACGCAAAACTGGCTTAGCTTGATGTGAGTTGTGTTTGAGACATGTAGCTGGTCTGAGGTAAATAACGACACAGCGTGTGAGATTTCCAACCGGGAAGGTTGTTCAGCGTGTGTCAGACTTGTTCTGGGAACAAGTACTCTTTCAAGAGACGGGTCTCTTAAGGTAAATGATTTACTATGTTGTATATTATTGACGTTGGAATACATAGCTGGAGCGTAAAGGTTAGTGTGTATAAAGTGCACCCAATCTTAGTGTGAAGCGTTGAGAGAATTCTTGATGTAATTGTTCACGGTTTTTCATGGGGAATTTCTTGAACATAATTGCTACGCATTTATGTTATGTTTAAGACGGTCATGCTTTGTATGGGGAGTGTTATTCATTGATTAAGTGTTAGTTTGGATATTGAATCTGTACGGAATGTGAACGTGGAATGAACGAGAATGTATGAGTGGTACATGAACGTTTGGAAGAAGAGATGGTTTTAGAGAATGTTGTATTAAGACTTGGTTAAATTCTTTAGGAGTTTCCATGAGGGTTTTCCATGGCGTATAAGGGAGGGACCTTACACGAGAGAAGCGCTAGACGACGGTGGAAGCAAGGGACCACCTCTGCGCAGATGACTAGACGAGTGGAGTCTTCATCGAGACCGGTCGTAGCTGACGACGGTTGTTTCCGCTACGGGCGGAAGGGTTTCTCGGGGAGAAACCTGGAAGGTGTGTGTGGGCATCGTCCGTGAGATGTGTGTTGGCGTCTTCAGTGAAAGGTGCGTGTGGCATCTTCAGTGGAGGGTGTGTGTTAGCATCTTCAGCGAAAGGTGTGTGTTAGCATCTTCAGCGAAAGGTGTGTGTTAGCATCTTCAGCGAAAGGTGTGTGTTAGCATCTCTGTGTGTTGGCATCCGATTTCATTATTCTACGACGATTCAGCGGGACAAGTAAGGGAACTGGCGACATGCAGTGAGCCGTGATACGAACTCGTGAGTGTCTGTTGGTACCTTCTTGTGTGCGTTAATCTATATTTGAGAAAGTATTGTTATAATATGTATTTACATGCCTTGAGTGAAAGCTGGAAGATTGTGCGAACTGTGTGTTGAAAAGTTGTTCGTATGGGTGTATTTAAAGTGAAGAAGTATGTTGTTTTGGTTGAGGAAATAATGAGCCTGCATCCTCCCAAGTTCTGTTTTTGAAGTGTTTGGTGTGAAAGGGTAGAGACAGTGCAAAAGGGCAGAACACGCATAATAAATTCACATGCAAACCACTTCGTGACACTCACATAAATAAAAAAAAGTCAACAGAAATTCACATGTAGAAACATTGGTTTGTAAAATGTGACCCTCCAACACGGAATGAGTCGCATGTCACCTTTTCATGATTTTCATATTTTTACATTTTCTTAAAGAGTTTTTTTTATTCTCTATCCAGTTTGTTTGTTTGTTTGTTTATTTGTTGCTTAACGTCCAGCCGACTACGCAGAGCCATATCAGGACGAGGAAGGGGGGGATGAAGGGGGCCACTTGTCAAGCGATTCCTGTTTACAAATGTACTAACCCATTACTTGTGTCCCAGCAGGCTTTAGTAAAACTAAATTAATACCTACTGGAAGATTACCAGTTTCCAGTATGTTAAAATAGGCTTAACCTATCTACTGCTGGACTTACATCAGAACACTAACAGATTAAACTATACATGAATCGCGAGACAAGCGGCAAGAGAAGAGATTTTTGGAAAAAATACAGGTGAATGAGCAAGAAGGCAGAAAAAAGAAAAGAATTCATGAAGAAAAAGAGAGCATGACAGGAAAGAGGAACCAAAAATCTACCTAACAGCAAACTAGAAAGCTCCTGCGGTTCCAAAAACAGGAGGGGCCTTTAATTTCATAACCGCAGTGCCCCACTGCGGGACTCTATCCAGTGGTGAAAACCGTTTTAGAAAAGAGTGAACACTTTTCGAGTTATAAGCCTGTGACTATGGTGACCCTCACACTGTTACTAGACACCCCCCGCACTTATATTATGCCTAGCGCAGAACCGCGTGAGGTGACATGCGACTCATTTCGTGGTGGAGGGTCACAAATTACCCAAAGTAAAGTACACAAGCTTACCAGAAGCAATCAAGTCTGTAAACTGAAGGGAAGCAACTGCGGTAATCCAATTTTCCCCCATTGGAGAAGTTGTCTTCCCTTCCACAGAGCCGGTGTGAGCATTCTTGAATGTGAACACCGGCTTCTTCTTCATAACACTCCACAGACACAATGTGCTGAAAATACAAAATATTCTTTTTAGAACGCTATGTTGTTTATTTTGGCATAGTCCTGAATAAACACTATTGAAGTGATGTCACATACTGAAAGAAGAAGAAACCTTTGAGATTGCCTCAGTGGGGGTCCGCAAAACTCGCATGGGGGCTAAATCGGATTATTGCCTATATTTTCAGTTTCGGTTAAGATCACAGCATTTTGTGGACTCGATCTTCTGCATCACACACATAAACTCTCTCCTCCCACCCCCCACCCCACACCATTCACTCTCTTATCACATCAAAATCATGCCCCCTCCATTCACACACACACAAAGCAGCATCATTCTTTATGACTCTTGAATGCAACGATAACCCAAATCACAAAACAGAATATGTTCTTACTTTTCTTCTCCTCCAGTAATGAAGTTGGATTCATTAATCAGCGCAACACAGTCCGAATGTCTGAAACACAAGACAGTATACCAATTACTGGTGGACAAAATGCAATGGCAACAAGATAACTTCTAGACTACTGAAAACAGAAAAACAACAAGAAGAACAAATGCTCATAGATTCACCTTTTGTCATACTGTCAAGAAAATTTTAATTGTCTAGTTACTGACCCTATTTATTGTCACATCGCTGGGAAATTTGGGTCAATTCGTCCCGGTGGAAAGCCAGCAGCAACAAGAGTCGCGCTACCCAGATGTGTGCATGTTTAGGTGTAATCTGCCACCTGCACTTCTGGCACAATGACCGAGGTCTTAATAATAATAATGATAATCTAAACAATGCAGTGACTGTGGTAAGATGAACAAAGTTAAAAAACAAAGGATTACTGTACTCACCGATACAAAGACGACACAAGACGATTACGAATTTTCGCTTCTGGAAGCTTCATCAGGAAAAGAACACAAAAGACAACAAAAAGCAGACGCAACACGGAACGAACAATGATAAGAAACGTAGAGGTTATAGGTCTTATACGTGACGCAGTAGAGACAAGGAGGTGGAACATGAACACTCTCTCTTAACACTATTGTGACTAGCACTGCCACGGCGTTAACGTCCTGCCTGCCCAAGCTTGCCACCAAGAAACTTCCCAAAAATCAGTAACTGTAAAGAAATCTGTCTAGCAAGCTTGAATTAAGTCCAATCACCACCAAATTTTGTGTACTAATTCAAAAATGGATGCCCAGTTCAGTCGTGCTATTTATAAGTTTGTCACGTGATTTGTTTTAGCAAAGGGTGGCGAAAGGGGGGTGAAAGGGGGATAATTTGTGTTTTTTAACGTTTTTTTGTGTGTGTTTTATTTTCCACTGCTTTTTTTAAAAGTTATTTTTTAACAGAAAGTATTATAAATAATGTTATAACCAAACAAGGTGTAAAACCTATGAATTAGCTGAAATATTGTTAACATTGTACACAGAAATAAGGAGACAGTACAAAGAAAAAAACAAGCAAATCACGCATTCACTCACTCAAATGAAACAAAACTGTAACACTCACCAAATGATGTCTAGGTAATCCATATTGAATATAAGTCACATTTTCACAACAAAGTACCAACTGTACACCTATGAACAATTCCAAAAGGATTTGAAGGCTCCAGCCATCCATTGTTATCAGTGCTGCCACGCCCCCATAGCTCCTGCACGATTCCGAGATACATGTTCGTCTAGCAGTATCACCCCCACCACGTGTAGTTTGCCGACTCGTACTAGCAACAACGGGACTGTTCTTCCTCAATATCACTGCTATTATCGCTTTCTTGAGGCTAAAACGACACGATGTATCATGATCTACAGGATCCTCAAGATCCAACATCCGGAGAATCTCCTCCCGTGACAAGGCTCGCCTTCGATTCATTTTTTTTGTTCGAAAACACCACGCAAATCTGCACTAATTTGATCAAGCCGGAAGAGAAAACCACGTGTATCAAGGGAAACAACTCAATTTACTGCAAGCTTCAAAAACCGGGAAGCAATGACGAGTCGTGTACCTTGTATGTCTAATACTAAAATAGTCACTTCCCGTCCGTGGGCGTTGCAGCGCTATTACTAATATAGTCACCTCCCGTCGCGAAAGTGTTAAGTCTGCACATAAAGTTAACCTGCCTCTGTCTTCGCCCGGGCTCAATCCCGTGACTCGGAGATCACAAGCCCAGTGCTCTACCAACTTAACTATCGGGCCCACAATGAACCTTCAATCCATTCGGCCAGCGGATCTGTGGATTTTTAGCATTCTCTTTACTTCGGAACTTCACGGGAGACTTAACTGTCTGTATGCTGTTTTCAGGGGCACTCTCATGAATGAAAGACTGACAAATACACTCACACAGAAAAATCCAACAGAACAATGTAAAACGTACATGTGTTTGACAAACTTGACGGCGGTTTCCTCTGGCACCTTGAAGATGAAGACCAGTCTGTCTCGTCCCACCGTCACAGCACGCTCTCTGATCAACGAGTCGATGGCTGTAATGCTGCCCTCGTGGCCAAAGCTGAAACACACAAGTTACGGTAATAGCATTTCAACGGGAAGACCAAATCAACACGCTGGACAGGAGGAACCAGACCATCATTCTTGGTCTGTGCACTGGTCACTGTGGGCTAAACAAACACCTCAAGAGACTGGGACTCCGTGACACAGGCCAATGTGAGTGTGGCTCTGAGGAGCAATCCCTTGAGCACATTCTACAGACCTGCCCACATCTAGAGACAGCATGCCAGCACTAGTCATACACGTAAAATCCCATTTGTGCACACAAAAAACAAGTGTACATGGGTGTTTCAGCCCATGAACGAAGAAGAAGAATATCCTGGCAATATACCGGAAAGAAATCGGTACAATGTCTATGCAAATATCAAGAAATGATCAAGATTAGCAGATCATCTTCATACTCACAGATTCTCAACAAAGGTCATTTCATCCAAGTCCCAGACCTTGACCAGACGGTCAAAGCCAGCGCTAAACAACTGGTGCGAGTTCTTGCGGAATGCCAGACCCTGCACAGCACAAGTACACGTCATGGTCAAAATTTCAGTGTTAAAGCATAAGTCATTAAGAATAATGGCTTAGTCTCAAATCGACAATGTTTGGAAATCACTCTGTTTTTATCGATTGTGGAAGAGTGGCTTTCACTTGTTTGCACAGAAACACTGAGGCAAGCCTACAACGTCACACGTAGCTCGCCTCAGTGATTCTAAGGCAAAGCAAGGAAAAACAAGCGAAAGCAACACAGTGGGACTGTGAACCTAGCAATCAGAAAATCAGGTTATTGATATAAATATGCTTTTCCTTGTCAGTCGGGTTGGCAAATCTGGGCAATAAACGAATAAAAAGACTTTATAATAAGCATATATTTGAGCTTGTACATTACTTTCAGTATTTTTTCCTCTCTCATTGGAATGCACAACAGTTACAAGTCAGAAATAGGCTAAACATAATTATCCGACAAGAGTACTCACAGAGGCAAATCTGAAAGTTGTGAAGACCCCATGCATTCTTAACAAGAAGAGCAAACGCTCGATCGAGTCACTTTCGCAGTTCTGAATATTATATGAGGCATCAGATGGACAGGAAGAAATTGCTATTCACAACACAATGAGTCACGTTCACATAAAATTTGAGCCCGGTCACTTTTATAGTTTCCGAGAAAAGCCCAACGTTAAGTTGTGTGTTGCCGAACAGAAAAGGCTAGTTATGTCCCTTGTTTTTCTGATAACGTTCGTAAAAGGCTACAGATGTAAATACTTTGATGTAAAGAATAATCCTACAAAGTTTCAATCACATCCGATGAACTTTGTCAAAGATATAAAATGTCTAATTTTTCCTTTGACGCTGACCTGTGACCTTGAAAAAGGTCAAAGGTCAACGAAACCATCGTTAAAGTGTAGAGGTCATTGGAGGTCACGACTAAACAAAATATGAGCCCGATCGCTTTGATAGTTTCCGAGAAAAGTCCAACGTTAAGGTGGTGTCTACGGACGGCCGGCCGGCCGGCCGGACAGCCGGCCGGCCGGACAGACTAACACTGACCGATTACATAGAGTCACTTTTTCTCAAGTGACTCAAAAACCATATTACATTTGTGCACAACAAAGTCCCTTTCAAATAGCGCTGCGCTCTGCCCCTGGGATGAATGAGGAATCCTACAACCAGCACCTTGTGTGAGTTCATATACATGAAGAAAAATCAACCAAAGACATTTTTTCATCATAACAGCACTTACATGTGCCTGTCTTCAGGATACCCCAAGCACTATTTAGACAATTAAATTCAAAACAAGACAGCAACCACAAAAGACCCGACTGTGACTTACAGAAACTTCCTGCCTGTGGCCTGTGAAGGTTTTGATTTTACGAAAGGAAGCAGGGTCCCAGATGTGTATCAACTTGTTGGCGTCTCCTGTTGCCTATTTGGGACAACACAAAGTTTTTAAGTTCATGCATATTACTGACACTCTTGTTGTCAAATCAAACAGGTTTGGTAATCACACTGATATTGTATTATTTTCCGATTGCATTTTCACTTTCAACTGTTCTCTTGTGAAGTAGCAACAAGCATTAAATGTGTGATGCCTTTAATACAACTATTATTATTAATCACTGTAATATTTTGACCAAAGTTAACAACACAAGGCAACAATGACACTCACAACATTTTATTTTCCCAACGATATCGGGGTGTTCTGATTCTTTCTTACCTGTTTAAAAACGCAGACCAAAGAAAAAAAGACCGCTTTCTGACAGAATAGAAGGGCTCACATGCAAACAGAAATGACAGGTTAATAATACCTGGGACTGCGTTTTGACTTCACTATACCCTTTTCAGTCTTATTACCTAGCACAAGCAGATGGAGACTGGAAGACAAAATTCTTCACACATTGCTTAAAAGGGCAGACCTCTAACTTGTGGACAAGGTGTTCAACATACCAAGAATTTCCCATCAGAAGTGATGGCCATACACAAGACACAGCCTGTGTGCCCTAAGTGTGTTTTCTCTGTTCCCTTCCTCCCCCCTGGTATGATGTGCAGCTTCTTGTCACTCTGCAGGCACCCTGTGTGAGAACAAGTGAAAGAAATCATGAAACGTAACGTAGCCAGCTTGATAATAAAAAAAGGTACACCGAAAGTTAAATGACAGCCTCTTTGTTGTTCTACCCACTTCTGACTTCAACTGGTTGTTTTAAAATCATTAACATGAAAATGTTTATTTAATCTTTCAATCTGAAGTCAAAAAAATAAATCAAATTCATGTCTATCCAAACAGAAAACCTTGTTTGAAACAAATTTCAATGTCCAAGAAAAAACCACTCACATTTAATAATGGACCCATCTTTGGAAGCGCTGAAAGCCGTTTTGCTGTCAGGGGACACAACTGCACAGGTCACCGGAAGCTGATGTCCCCTTAATGCTCGTATGGAAGCGGGATCAGGACAAGTGTACTGAAAACCACACAGACCTTGGTGGGTGTTTTTACATTCTTTAAAACACAGTTTTTAATAGATGTTTACTGCAACCTCAGGTATTACTCCTTAGGCCCCCCCCAAAAAAAAATTAGGTATGGTTACGGTAACATAGCCAAAAAAAATAGGGTAGGAAGGTAGGCAATCACTTTTTTTTTAAACTTTTTTTTCTAATGTGTACAAATTAAACCTACTTGACAGGGAAATAAGTGTGCGACTCGGGCGCTTTCGCTTTCATTGCGTTTTCTGCACTCGTTTTCTTGTGTTTTTTTGACAAATGTAATAAAAAGTTATAGGGTCGGCCCCTAAAAATAGGGTAGGTCGGGTTACCGTAACCACACCTATTTTTTTTTAGGCCTTACGTCATTTTCTCTGAGAACAGTGCAGATAAACAGGTATTTAATAACAAAACAAAATACACAGTTGACAGTCTTATACATGACTACTGTAAGGACACTATCAAAACTAAACACAAGATAAAAACCGAAATAATACTACAGTGGTACCTGTGATGACAGGACACCCTTGGGACCAGCCAAGTGTCCCTACATTGCAGGTGGCCTTTCATGACAGGTATACTTTGGTAAAGATAATATACAAAGGGACAAGAGGTGTCCTTTTAAGGGAGGTGTCCTCTCATGGGAGGGTCCACACATCGCAGGTACTGCTGTATACAAAATAACACAATTTCGTTTAAATCACAACAACAGAAGGCAATTTAACACACGACTACTGTTAAGACACAATCAAAACTAACCACATGTACATAACACAAATGGCAAAGTGTTCTTTCAAAATCTTTCAGAAAAAGAGTTTGTTCACATACCTGGTCAGAGACAAGCTTGTGTAGTTTTCCTGATTGTGCCAGCTGAAGAAAATAAAGAACTATGAAGATTCAGAACTTAAAACAATACAGGAATGCAGTGAGAGAAAAGCACACAAGGAAATAATCTGGATCTGGATGACCACTGGATGTTGGTCGCAGGGTTCACGTCACAGGAGCCGATTTTGGCTATTTGGAAATATCTTTAAACGAAATGAGGCAGAGCGTTGTTAAGATATAAAATAACCAAAGGGAAGTAAAAGGATGAAAGTCGCTTGTTCATTTCAATGCTTGTTATTCTCTCAGGTGCCAGGAGAAAGGTTCCGTACAACTCTCGCTTACTCCACGAGGATGAAAGTCGCTTGTTCATTTCAATGCTTGTTATTCTCTCAGGTGCCAGGAGAAAGGTTCCGTACAACTCTCGCTTACTCCATTACACATGTCGTATGCATAAAGAGCGATTACTTCCCTTTGGTTATTTGATACTTGGAAATAAGTAGGAGTTCATGTACTACATGTACCAAGAAATCCATTTACATACTAGGTAATCTTTATTCAACTGATCGATCACTAAGGACACTGACCAAAGTGACATAACCTTTTCAGTATTTCAATTATTAAAATCATGAAGAATGTCTCAATGATAAAGTCCATGCAAAGACCATCCAAACAAAAATCTCAGGCAGGACTGCATAATGTGATGCAACCCAAGGTACCTAGAAAAAAAATCCCAACTAGCAACAAAAACAGAAAACTCACAGGTTTCACATCAAAGGTCTGGATTTTCCATGACAGTCAAATTATGTAAACCATTTCCAAGTAAAACTATGGCCATATTTAAATTGAATCTACAAGAAAGATTTCTCTTTCTTGTCAGAATGTCAAAAAGAACAGAGGAAATGGTGGAAAGATCTGCACAAGTTCTAAAACTTTCTTTAACTCACATCATCTTGCTGTAGTCTGTGTGAGATGGAATCATGGGTAACATCGTCCACTTCCTCCTTCTGTTCCTCTGTAAATAAAGAAACATATCAGTTATCACATGTATTCTGATTGGTGAACTGGATAGCATGCTTTAGTTTCATTAAAAAATAAAGAGAGCAAGCTAGAAATAGATTAAACTTACAATTATATCCAGTAGTCGGGGTAAATTTAAAGCAGGATAACATGAACATCTGTGACAGTTCCAAAAATGTCTTGACCATTTTCCCCCTAAATAAGAGCATTTTAATGGTCCCAGCCCCCTTCTGATAGGTAGTGCCCAAAAGATAACATAGCCATGTTTCAACTGAGAAACTTGTGTTTGTTTAAACCTTTTAACTAGTACAGTCCAATCCCTCTTCTACGATCTCCAGATTCAAGACACACACCCCCCCCCCCCCCCCCCCTCTTTTAAGACCCTTTTCTCAGACTTTCTCTTCATAACGTCTGTAAATGGATCTCCATTATCTTTCTTTCTTTATTTGGTGTTTAACGTCGTTTTCAACCACGAAGGTTATATCGCGACGGGGAAAGATGGGATAGAGCCACTTGTCAATTGTTTCTTGTTCACAAAAGCACTAATCAAAAAATTGCTCCAGAGGCTTGCAACGTAGTACAATATATTACCTTTCTGGGAGAATGCAAGTTTCCAGTACAAAGGACTTAACATTTCTTACATACTGCTTGACTAAAATCTTTACAAACATTGACTATATTCTATACAAGAAACACTTAACAAAGGTAATTGGTAATTTGTAAATTCTCACCTTTGTCTATCGAGCGTTGGATTAATTAACCTGTTATGTATTGTCCCGCTGAAAATGTATTATATAACAGAAATATGGGAACAACAACAACACACACACACACACACGCAGACATTAGTTAAATTGTTGTTGAATTAAAAAGTAATCTAATGGAAATGTAACCTGTAATGTAAAAGAAAACAAAATTAAAATTTCATTAAAAAAAAAAGACCAATGAAGAAGGATATGCTCACCGCCCAAAAAGAAAAAGAAAAAAAAAAGAAGAAAGAGGCAAAAAAGATGGGTTGAAGCAGCCTTGCATGCAACTGAGGTCGAAAAAAAAGAAAAAACAAAACAAAACAAAGGTAAAAGGAGAAACAGAATCCGTTAGTCGCCTCTTACGACATGCTGGGGAGCATCGGGTAAATTCTCCCCCTAACCCGTGGGGGGTATCTCCATTATACGGCTCCCTCCTTTTGAAGACCTGAGGTCCTAACGGAGGGGTTCCACTGTACTACAGAAAGAGTCAGATTTCAATGTACCTACCTTCTTCCTTCAGTTTGGCCAGATACTCCTTAGCCTTCCTCAGTTTCACCTCCTGTGCTGTTTCTACATCCTCTTCGTCAGAACTCACGCCATTCTTTGCACCCACTGCCTCATCACTGAAACACACCACGTTCTCAACTGAATTTTTCAATTCGGTACACAGAACAAGAATTCTCCAGACATTCTATCCAAGTATATCATTAATATATATATATATGCTAAATCTTCAAGCAACAGCTAAAGCTGTTTCTGCTTCATTCTTAATAGAATTAAAAGCAATGCCGGCTTCAGAGACAAAAACTAAAACATTCCTTAAAACAACTATGCTCCGCAAGTTTGAACGATTTATGCAACATAAATTAAAAACTTAACTGGTCCGTTCCTCATAAATCCACTATAAATAATCCAAAACAAGCAGTGTCTGTGAATGAGGCTGTTATCATTCATACATTTATGCAACATTTTCATTTTCCACCAGATGACTTTACCCAGCTTCACTAAAAAAAAACTCTCTGTAAAAATCCACAAGAGAAGAAAGTTTCCTTGGTAATAGGATTGTACCTGTCTATTTCTTCATCACTCTCAATTTCCTCATCAAGTTTGGCCTGCCGTCTCCTTTTGCCTTTTCCACCTCTTTCTTCATCTTGAACTGGAAGCTTCTTCCTCTGCAAAACAAGAAAAGACAAAAGTGATGCAATTCTTCATATCAACAAGACAACAGTTAACACTAGCAGAAAGAAACTCAAATACATTGCGAAAATACAAAATGCTAACCTGAATGCACTGTGTCGTCACTCGAAGTAAAAAGGAAAAGTGGTTCTGTACACCGTACTCAATATCAAGTGAACTTACTTGACACTGATCGAATCAGTCCAACATAGTTAAAAATACTAGTCAACATGTTTCATTGTTTGCTATGTGGAAACGTCTCTAAATTTGAAAATACAATTAACAGAATGAATTAAACTTCCAAGTCATTACTATTAATATTGCTTTTAATCATGATTTGTTGGAGTAACAGCCTGACATGGTTCTTTATGTCGGCAGAGTTCATACCAATAGACGATTTCTGAAAATAACTCTGTCAGGATTTTCAGCGGTATGGAAAAGTAAGAGCCCCTTTACCTCGGACCAGTTTTTCACGACATCCAGAGCATGTTCCATGCTTCCGATCGGCAGTTTATCCTGCGATCGGGACAAACAACTAACTCTGATGTGTGTGCTATGCAGCGCGCACACAATATGATACTATTTTCTTTTTTCTTCTTCGTTCATGGGCTGAAACTCCCACATTCACTCATGTTTTTGCACAAGTGGATGTTTATGTATGACAGTTTTTACCCCGCCATTGAGGCAGCAAACGCCGATTTCGGGAGAAGCATGCTGGATATTTTCTTTTTTCTATAAACCACCGAACTCTGACAATTGACATGGATTACAGGATCCTTTCTGTGCGCACTTGGTCTTGTGCTTGCATGCACACACAAAGGGGGATAAGGCACTAGCAGGTTTGCACATACGTTGACGTGGGAGATAGGAAAAATCTCCACCCTTAACCAATCACTGTACCAGGAAGCCGCGATTCGAACTCTCGACCTTCCGAGCTGATCGGAACTTGAAGCGTGGAATATGCTCCGGATGTTGTGAAAAGCTTGTCTGAAGTAAAGGGGCTCTAACTCTACCAGACCACTGAAAATCCTGACAGAGTTATTTCCGGAAAACGTCTATTCAGTATCGAGACATAGTGCTTGCTGCCGCGCGAGCCCGAGAAAAATGTCCCTCTTTCTCTTTGCTGCAAAACCCCTCAGCGGGGAGGTGTTCCCAGACACATCGTACGTAGGGTGTCTTACTATTACTGTATTAGTATTACCATTCAACAGCTTCTTGAATATCCCCCCACCAGATTAAACGGTAGTTCATGAGGAAATAACGGGCCGGTCAATTATATTTCCGAGTGTGGCGCTGAAGAAGCTGAGCATGATCCGCTCTGACGACCGCCACCCTCTGCACCAGGCGCTCGCATCGTGCGAGCCCACGCGTGAGTCATCACGCCGTTTGAGGTGCTGGCGGGCCAGGACGAACCGGATGAGGGACTCGTTCCTCCCGATGACTGTACGACTCTACAACCAGTCCCTGTGAATGTGATACATGTAGTATACTAGATAGACTTGAGTGCTGCGAAATGTTACTGTGAGGACTATGGGTGATGTGAACTGTGCTGTGAGGACTATGGGCGATGCGAACTGTGACTGCGGAAGAACAATGAGTGCTGTGAACTGTGGTACGTATAGGGGGGGTGGGGTATGATGTAATGTAATTTGTGATAATGTATGGGGGTTATGATGTAATGTATATGGGTCATTCTCAGAAATGGTGGTCCAGTGAGAGTGAGTAGGGGTGACACATTTGAAATCCTGAAAAAGTAAATTAAAATTATTTCTACCACGACTTTTTTCATCTGAATCTATTCCTGAGACATTAAAGCATTGTTGTATGTCAATAAAAATGGTTTCTATACGTTGGTGTTGTTTTTGTGTGCTTTTCAATTGCGAAGTTCGGCCGTTTCCGGATCGCCGAAGCGTTACACGACTTTCGTGATCAACAATATGTTCAGTCTCATGGCTAAATGCAAACATGCAAACACCAACAAATTACTGCAATCGACAGTCAGGAGTTCAGTCTTGGACGTAGCAACACATCTTTGCAAAAACTCACGCTGAATTTGAAGTTACGGGCTTCTAACAAAAAATTCTGAATGTCGTAATGCATCGTATCCAAACTCGACGCGCGAACATCGGACAGCAATGTGCTCCATGACTTTGCCACATCACGGCTATTTTTAGCTCTTTGGCGCACAGGAAGTTCGAACAAGAAAATAGTCCTTTGAATCACAGCCAAATATTCACAGAAAACACCAGAATCATATCATTTGCTGAAACTCATGGCGTCGTTTCCCGACCTACGTTACGACTGAAGATAGTTTTTACTTAATTGTCGAGCCTGCAAAGCGTTGTCACAAACTTACACACCGCGGATGGCGACAATGTAGTGTCGGAAGGATATCGAGTGCAAACAGTCTCTCAAAGCGCGAAGTTTAGCGGAACAAAGCAGCCAAGAAGTTTTCGTATCCTCTGATTGTCGATGTTCGACATTCATCAAGTACTTAAAATGGGTAATCTGAACGCAACAGGAACTTTCAACAAATACAGCAAACTCTGACGAATTGTGTTTTGTGTAGTTATTTTGGGTCAGACGGGTTTTGCCGGCAGGAAAGGCCAAACAGTGCAGATTCATGTCTGTCGCACAGGAACCGAAAGTGGTTCACCTTAGTCAGTTCCAAATGTCATTTTTATACCAATATTAGTTGAAGTCCTTACCTTTCATAACTAGAATGTGTTGGGTAGAACACAAAAATACTGCAGAACTGATAAAAAATGCACAAAGGATTGAAGGCTTAGGTGGTTTAAAGTTGGAATTTGGTTTCCATGTTACAACATTCATCACGTAAATACAACACTTTAAAACGTCTCTTATTCAGCAACCAATTACTCTTTTTGTCTAATTTTTGCATTATTATGTATAGCAAACAATAGACTTCATAGTAAAAACAATTATTTTGTATTTCTTGACACTTTATATTTTACTTTGTATGTAACACTTTGGACCACCATTTCTGAGAATGACCCATAGATGTATGATGATGTATTCTGTGTCGATTGTGAATGTATGGTGGGGTGGGGTGGGGTGGGAGGGTACGATGTAATTTAATGAACGATGATGTACTTGGTGTTTGATAGTGTATGATTGTTTGTTAGTTGTAGATAAAGTACGATATCTGATGCTGTAATGTTTGTGCGTGTGTTATAATGCAATATGTTATGATGTAATGTATGATGATGTATTCGGTGCATGATAGTGGAGGTATGCTTGTTAGTTGTAGATCTAGTACGATGTTTGAGGTTGTAATGTTTGTGCGGGTGTTATAATGCAATATGTAGCCGTATGAGGGTTCCAGTGTGTGAGTTGCACATGGCCGGGTGCTAGAGTGCTGCATGAATGAGTAAGTGCATGTGGAGCTGTATGACTGGGTGAATTGTGGGTTGCGTACGTCCGAGGGGCACATGTAGCCTGTGTGTCTGAAGTAGTGGGTATGTTGCGTAAGGGTGTGCTGATATTGAACTTCAGTTGTGTTTTGTAAATGTCTATGTATCAGTGTATCATGTCTAATTGTCTTGCCACACACATGCCAAATTTCCTTGTATTGATGAGGACAATAAAACTTCTTGTATTGCTTGTATTGTATTGTCTTGTATATTAAAAAAACTCGCGTACAGAACATCAATTTTTTCAAGCCTCTTGGCACTTCATGTTATTAAATAATGTGCTGATGAGCCAACTCCGCACATGTATAAATTTACATGTATACAACGTGTGTGTCGTGGTCGCACGTAGATCAGTGGTCTCGTATGTACTGCTACAACTCTCGATACCACACGTAGACCTTCTTGTGTGGGATTAACTTTATGTATGAGTATCAGTCTTACCTTAATGCCATTTTGTTCCGTCTTCTTGCCTTTTCCTCGAAGGAAGAAAGACATGATGAACACAGTCTTGTTGAACACTCTCCAAACTCCTCGTGGTACAAGGTGGTAGGGGAAATAACTATCACTGCACCGAGAACTGTATCCGGTTAGCGCTGTATCTTTTTACCAAAAGGCACCAAAATAAATTTGATTTCAGCCCTGTGTTATAATAATAATAATAATAATAATGGAAACTTATAGAGCGCTTACCTAGAAGCTCTAAGCGCTTTACAATGACATTGCTATACACATGTACAAAACCAAAATACAGCATTAATACACAAAAAGAACAGGAGTACAAAAGCAAATTCATCGTTTAAATCCATGCAGTCGCAAACAAACACACGCGTGCGCACGCACATACGCGTGCGCATACACACACACATGCTATGACCACACACATTCACAGATACACACAGACACACAGACACACGTTCACACACACACACACACACACACGCACACAAACACACGCATACAGACAGGCGCACACACATACATACAACACATACACATGCACTCACACATGAATACTAATATACCTACACAATCTGCATACATGGCGTACACACAAAAAAGCCGCAGATATAATCACAAAACCAAGCTCGTGCTTATGCACATCCATTTATCTGACTAGATAAACCGATTTGTAGTTTGCACAAGGAAAAGAGAAAAAAGTAGCAGCACACGATTTCCAGATCACTGGCTGCTGCAGGGGTCACCAGACAGTTTGGGAGTTACTGGTTAGTCTAGAAAATGCTGTGTGAACAGGTGCGTTTTCAGATTTGATCTAAAAGAAGAATAGGATGGACTATGTCTGACAGAATAAGGAAGGGAGTTCCATGTTTTAACAGCAGCAAATGAAAATGCGCGTTGTCCATGTACTTTTCTTTTTTTTTGTTGGAATTCGGAACATTCGAGTGTCAGCGGCAGAGCGCAGCGATCTGGAAGGGACGTACAGGTTTACGAGTTCAGACAGATATAAAGGTGCAGAACCAGTGATGATTTTAAAACAGAGACACGAGCTTTTGTACTTAATTCTTTGATTGACCGGAAGCCAGTGCAGATATTTCAAAAGGGGAGTACAAGGTTGCTTCTTGGAGGATTTACAAATTAATCTTGCAGCTGAATGTTGAACCCTTTGCAGTGGTTGGATGATAGTCTGGGGGCTACCGATTAGTACTGAATTACAAAAGTCTATTCTAGATAGCACACACGAAGAAATTAGTGTTTTGGTGGCCTCTTCAGTCAGACAAGAGCGGACTGAACTAATCCTTTTCAACTCAATGTATGCGGCCTGGCAGGTTTTGGTGACATGCTGTTTCATAGTCAGATCGCGGTCAATAATGACTCCAAGATCGCGGACTTTATCTGCAAAATCAATGCTAACAGCACCGAGTGTTACTGCTTTTGGAAGAGAGTGAGTTTTTTTGGATTTTGAGAAACACATCGCCTCGGTCTTATCGTCATTCAGTTTAAGTTTATTTTCTGACATCCATGTTTTAACAGTTGAAGTACAGATGTCTAGAGAGTGAAGGAGGTTAGGAATGTTTTCAGGTGATTCTGATTTGTATAGTTGTGTGTCGTCTGCGAACATTTCATGCTCGACGGAATGAGTCGAGATTACATTGGACAGAGGAGTTGTATAGAGAATAACAAGTCGCGTAAGGCGAAAATACAATATTTAGTCAAGTAGCTGTCGAACTCACAGAATGAAACTGAACGCAATGCAACGCAGCAAGACCGTATACTCGTGGTCCACCGCTCACGGCATAGGCAGTGAAATTGACAAGAAGAGCGGGGTAGTGGTTACGCTATGCTGCATAGCACGCTTTTCTGTACCTCTCTTCGTTTTAACTTTCTGAGCGTGTTTTTAATCTAAACATATCATATCTATATATTTTTGGAATCAGGAACCGACAAGGAATAAGATGAAAGTGTTTTTAAATTGATTTCGAAAAAAAAATTTTGATAATAATTTTTATATATTTAATTTTCAGAGCTTGTTTTTAATCCGAATATAACATATTTATATGTTTTTTGAATCAGCAAATGATGGAGAATAAGATAAACGTAAATTTGGATCGTTTTATAAATTTTTAATTTTTTTTACAATTTTCAGATTTTTAATGACCAAAGTCATTAATTAATTTTTAAGCCACCAAGCTGAAATGCAATACCGAACCCCGGGCTTCGTCGAAGAGTACTTGACCAAAATTTCAACCAATTTGGTTGAAAAATGAGGGCGTGACAGTGCCGCCTCAACTTTCACGAAAAGCCGGATATGACGTCATCAAAGACATTTATCAAAAAAATGAAAAAAACGTTCGGGGATTTCATACCCAGGAACTCTCATGTCAAATTTCATAAAGATCGGTCCAGTAGTTTAGTCTGAATCGCTCTACACACACACACAGACACACACACAGACACACACACAGACACACGCACATACACCACGACCCTCGTTTCGATTCCCCCTCGATGTTAAAATATTTAGTCAAAACTTGACTAAATATAAAAAGGACAGGACCCAGCACAGAGCCTTGTGGGACGCCAAACTCAAGGGGAACTGTGGCTGACTGGTGGTCACCAACAAGAACAAACTGCTTTCTCTCAGTTAGATAAGATCAGGGACGATGTTGGTAAAACATGTATGCATCCTTTCCAAGCAGTTGCTTTTATTTATAACCAGCGTTTGTTTGTTTGTTTGATTGTTTATTTTTTTCGTATGCTTGTTCGTTATTTTGCTGATATTTTACTGTGTAGGGTAATTATCTATTTAATCGTTGTGCGGAGTGACTTCGTGCAGCTTCTCCAGTGTTCTCTCTCTCTGTCTCTCTCTCTCTCTGTCTCTGTCTCTCTGTCTCTCTGTCTCTCTGTCTCTCTCTCTCTCTAGTCTTTCTCTCTCTCTTTGTATTTGTTTTACGTTTGTCCCTCTCTGGGCGAGGGCTGGTTGAAAAGAAGCTCGTTTATATTGCTTATGCCACAACCCTCGTAAAATAAAATTTGATTTGATTTGATTTGATCTCTAAAGCGGTATTGCAACTATGCTGCAATTTCCACACTATATAATGTTTTCCTATTTTCGAGTGTGTATAAGTAACTATAACCTTTATCCTTCTTACTATCTATATTAATTATTATTTGCGTCTCAGTGTATTAAGTGTTTGTACAAGAGACAGGTTGTAAGATAAGGCTTTGCAAAAAACCTCTATCTTTTGGAAATAAAGTTCGGTTTCAGTCTCTCTCTCTCTCAGATCCCCAAACTGGTGCAATCTGAGCAAAAAAACTTATACCTTCCAAAAATTAAATTTAAGAAGACAAATTTGGATCAAAACAAGCCTGACAATTGACCGATCTGGTCACAGTGTGACCTGAGCCAACAAATTACCCAACTACTTTCTGAAACCGCCACTTGTTTATATATATATCTCTTTTTTTTTCTCTTTTTTATATTTAGTCAAGTTTTGACTAAATATTTTAACATCGAGGGGGAATCGAAACGAGGGTCGTGGTGTATGTGCGTGTGTGTGTGTGTGTGTGTGTGTGTGTGTGTGTGTGTGTGTGTCTGTCTGTGTGTGTGTGTGTGTAGAGCGATTCAGACTAAACTACTGGACCGATCTTTATGAAATTTGACATGAGAGTTCCTGGGTATGAAATCCCCGAACATTTTTTTCATTTTTTTGATAAATGTCTTTGATGACGTCATATCCGGCTTTTCGTGAAAGTTGAGGCGGCACTGTCACGCCCTCATTTTTCTACCAAATTGGTTGAAATTTTGGTCAAGTAATCTTCGACGAAGCCCGGACTTCGGTATTGCATTTCAGCTTGGTGGCTTAAAAATTAATTAATGACTTTGGTCATTAAAAATCTGAAAATTGTAAAAAAAAAATTAAAAAAAATAAAACGATCCAAATTTACGTTTATCTTATTTTCCATCATTTGCTGATTCCAAAAACATATAAATATGTTATATTCGGATTAAAAACAAGCTCTGAAAATTAAATATATAAAAATTATTATCAAAATTAAATTGTCGAAATCAATTTAAAAACACTTTCGTCTTATTCCTTGTCGGTTCCTGATTCCCAAAAAAATATAGATATGATGTGTTTGGATTAAAAACACGCTCAGAAAGTTAAAACAAAGAGAGGTACAGAAAAGCGTGCTATCCTTCTTACCGCAACTACTACCCCGCTCTTCTTGTCAATTTCACTGCCTTTGCCATGAGCGGTGGACTGACGATGCTACGAGTATACGGTCTTGCTGAAAAATGGCATTGCGTTCAGTTTCATTCTGTGAGTTCGACAGCTACTTGACTAAATATTGTATTTTCGCCTTACGCGACTTGTTTAATCTTTTTTTTTAGACTAGGGGGGGGGGGGGGGGACCCCGGACCCCCACCCCTGGATTCGCCCCTGCACAAGAACCAGTTCATGGCTGATCTGCTGGTTCGATATTTACGGGTTAAAGGCACAGTAAGCCTCCCGTAAACCATCACAGATACTGTCAGGCTTTTACACACAGTACAAACACCCTTTCATTTAAACACTCACCGATTGAGAACATCCTAGGTGCCCTCCGTAAAAAGCAAACAATTTTCAAAGAATTTATTTTTGCGTGGTTTATCTTACCCCTGAGCCATCGTGAACCCGTGTGATCCAGTTTCCCTTTTTCACAATGTAGTCGTCAGTTAGTCATTTGAATGCGACTCGATGTGAGCTTATCTACAATAGCACGTTTTTTATGCACGAAACAAACGGCTGTGGTTCACAAGAACTCTAGCGATGGCTTTTGACTGTTGAGAGGAACGGCGATATGCCGCATAAACCGTCGTCTGCTACGACCCTTGCGTGACCCTGCTTCCGGGCTTTTCTTTTTTCAAACTTTCACAACTTCGAATTGCACTGATCTTGTCTTGATGAAAACACGCTGTCAGTTTCCTGGTTGTTTACATATCTCATGTGCATGTCTACGTGCAGGGCCGGATCTGGGAGGGGGGGGGGGGGTTCCTGGGTTCCGGAACCCCCCCCCCCCCCCCCCCCCCCGGGCCGCCCCATGTACCTCTCAGAGAGAAAAAAAAGTGGACTTTTTAAGCACTTCCCCCAACTCCCTCAGTTTATTTGGTCTTCTAAAACTATTTCAAATTATGAACAACATCAAGTCGACAACGGCCTGCCCTCCCCGTTATAAGTCCATCATCATAGTAATATTCAAAGTAAAGAGTCCTGTCAGACTTATTTACTAGGCATATATGTCTTTGGGATTATTCCACTGAACCACTATGGTAAATGAATATATGAAGTATTTTGTTACTGTTGAAAATGTGTAATTTTGATTCCCAATTGCAAGGAAAGACCAAACAAGTCGCGTAAGGCGAAAATACAATATTTAGTCAAGTAGCTGTGGAACTCACAGAATGAAAGTGAACGCAATGTAATTTTTCAGCAAGATCGTATACTCGTAGCATCGTCAGTCCACCGCTCATGGCAAAGGCAGTGAAATTGACAAGAAGAGCGGGGTAGTAGTTGCGCTAAGAAGGATAGCACGCTTTTCTGTACCTCTCTTTGTTTTAACTTTCTGAGCGTGTTTTTAATCCAAACATATCATATCTATATGTTTTTGGAATCAGGAACCGACAAGGAATAAGATGAAAGTGTTTTTAAATTGATTTGGACAATTTAATTTTGATAATAATTTTTATATATTTAATTTTCAGAGCTTGTTTTTAATCCGAATATAACATATTTATATGTTTTTGGAATCAGCAAATGATGGAGAATAAGATAAACGTAAATTTGGATCGTTTTATAAATTTTTATTTTTTTTTACAATTTTCAGATTTTTAATGACCAAAGTCATTAATTAATTTTTAAGCCACCAAGCTGAAATGCAATACCGAACCCCGGGCTTCGTCGAAGATTACTTGACCAAAATTTCAACCAATTTGGTTGAAAAATGAGAGCGTGACAGTGCCGCCTCAACTTTCACGAAAAGCCGGATATGACGTCATCAAAGACATTTATCAAAAAAATGAAAAAAACGTTCGGGGATTTCATACCCAGGAACTCTCATGTCAAATTTCATAAAGATCGGTCCAGTAGTTTAGTCTGAATCGCTCTACACACACACACAGACAGACAGACACACACACACACACACATACACCACGACCCTCGTCTCGATTCCCCCCTCTACGTTAAAATATTTAGTCAAAACTTGACTAAATATAAAAATGACCTCACAAATGCAAAATTTTCTCGGCTTCTGGGAGGCTTTGCCCCCCAGACCCCCCAGCATATGCCCCTGCACCCCACCGGGGCCTAGGCGGCCCCTGGACCCCTGCCTTCAGTTGGAACCCCCCCCCCCCCCCCCCCCCCCTCAAACGAACTTGGTCCGGCCCTGACGTGAGCAGCAGTAAACAATGCGTGTACTTTGTGTTTCTGACAGTCACAAGTATTTGACTTCTTCCATTATGATCCGCTTTCAAAAATATATTAAAACGAAATTCTTGCCAGTGGTTTGTAAAAAAAAAATATATATATATTTTGTTTGAAGAAAACCTTCGAAAAGAGATCGAAGTAGACTGTTAACACTCCAAAATCAAGAATCAAAGAACAGGAATGGTTTAAAATCCAAAATCAGATAGACTGCTTACGTTCCAAACTTTAGATTACAAAAACAAGAATGGTAGGTGATTCCAACGTTCAATTTATGCTCACGTAGAAATAAATCATTGATAGGTGATTCCAACGTTCAATTTATGCTCACGTAGAAATAAATCATTGATAGGTGATTCCAACGTTCAATTTATGCTCACGTAGAAATAAATCATTGATAGGTGATTCCAACGTTCAATTTATGCTCACGTAGAAATAAATCATTGATAGGTGATTCCAACGTTCAATTTATGCTCACGTAGAAATAAATCATTGATAGGTGATTCCAACGTTCAATTTATGCTCACGTAGAAATAAATCATTGATAGGTGATTCCAACGTTCAATTTATGCTCACGTAGAAATAAATCAAACGTTCTGATAACCTACCATTCCTTTTTTTTTTACATTTAGTCAAGTTTTGACTAAATGTTTTAACATAGAGGGGGGAATCGAGACGAGGGTCGTGGTGTATGTGTGTGTGTGTGTAGAGCGATTCAGACTAAACTACTGGACCGATCTTTATGAAATTTGACATGAGAGTTCCTGGGAATGAAATCCCCGAACGTTTTTTTCATTTTTTTGATAAATGTCTTTGATGACGTCATATCCGGCTTTTCGTGAAAGTTGAGGCGGCACTGTCACGCCCTCATTTTTCAACCAAATTGGTTGAAATTTTGGTCAAGTACTCTTCGACGAAGCCCGGGGTTCGGTATTGCATTTCAGCTTGGTGGCTTAAAAATTAATTAATGACTTTGGTCATTAAAAATCGGAAAAGTGTAAAAAAAAATAAAAATTTATAAAACGATCCAAATTTACGTTTATCTTATTCTCCATCATTTGCTGATTCCAAAAACATATAAATATGTTATATTCGGATTACAAACAAGCTCTGAAAATTAAATATATAAAAATTATTATCAAAATTAAATTGTCCAAATCAATTTAAAAACACTTTCATCTTATTCCTTGTCGGTTCCTGATTCCAAAAACATATAGATATGATATGTTTGGATTAAAAACACGCTCAGAAAGTTAAAACAAAGAGAGGTACAGAAAAGCGTGCTATCCTTCTTAGCGCAACTACTACCCCGCTCTTCTTGTCAATTTCACTGCCTTTGCCATGAGCGGTGGACTGACGATGCTACGAGTATACGGTCTTGCTGAAAAATGGCAGCTACTTGACTAAATATTGTATTTTCGCCTTACGCGACTTGTTTTTTTTACATATAGTCAAGTTTTGACTAAATGTTTTAATATAGACGGGGGGAATGGAGACGAGGGTGGTGGTGTATGTGTGTGTGTCTGTGCGTGTGTGTGTGTGTGTGTAGAGCGATTCAGACTAAACTACTGGACCGATCTTTATGAAATTTTACATGAGTGTTCCTGGGTATGATATCCCCAGACTTTTTTTTTTCATTTTTTCGATAAATGTCTTATGACGTCATATCCGGCTTTTTGTAAAAGTTGAGGCGGCACTGTCACACCTTCATTTTTCTATCAACTTGATTGAAATTTTGGCCAAGCAATCTTCGACGAAGGCCGGACTTCGGTATTGGATTTCAGCATGTAGGCTTACAAATTAATTAATAACTTTGGTCATTAAAAATCTGAAAATTGTAATTAAAATAATTTTTTTATAAAACGATCCAAAATTACTTTTATTTTATTCTTCATCATGTTTGATTCCAAAAACATATAAATATGTTATATTCGGATTAAAAACAAGCTCTGAAAATTAAAAACATAAAAATTATGATCAAAATTAAATTTCCGAAATCGATTTAAAAACAATTTCATCTTATTCCTTGTTTGTTCCTGATTCCAAAAACATATAGATATGATATGTTTGGATTAAAAACACGCTCAGAAAGTTAAAACGAAGAGAGGTACAGAAAAGCGTGCTATGCAGCACAGCGAAACCGCTACCGCGCTAAACAGGCTCGTCACTTTCACTGCCTTTTGCACTAGCGGCGGACTACGGTCATTGTGAAAAAATGCAGTGCGTTCAGTTTCATTCTGTGAGTTCCACAGCTTGACTAAATGTAGTAATTTCGCCTTACGCGACTTGTTTTGGTATTCATCAAGAATGGTTGAGTTATGGAAACGAAGCATTAACTGGAACGTCAACATAGTGGTCTTTTAAGTACAATGTCTTCAAAAACCGCGTGGTCAAAATTCTCGACGATCAAAACCATTCTTGTTTTTTAAATAGTGGTTCGTTACTGTGACTGAACAGACACATATTCGTGTCTTGAATCTGGCCGACAAATATGATGAGTGAGATTTCGTGTTTGCACCTTCCGTGAACTGTCTTCTGAGTAAGTCTGTATTTGGTATTTTCCGGTATTTCACAACTTTTTCTTTTGTGGACACTTTTGAACTGAATTTAAAACTCTCCAAACTCCTCGTGGTACAATGTGGTAGGGGAAGTAACTATCACTACACCGAGAACTGTATCCGGTTAACGTTGTATCTTTCTACCAAAAAGCACCAAAACAAATTTGATTTCAGCCTTGTGCTCAGTGTGACGATGTTGGATAAAACATGTATGCATCCTTTCCAAGCAGTTGCTTTTATTTCTAACCAGCGTTTGTTTGTTTGCTTGTTTGTTTAGTTTTTTCGTATGCTTGTTTGTTATTTTGCTGATATTTTACCGGCTGTGTAGGCTACTTATTTATTTAATCGTTGTGCGGAGTGACTTCGCGAAGCTTCTCCAGTGTTCTCTCTCTTTCTCTCTCTCTCTCTCTCTCTCTCTCTCTCTCTCTCTCTCTTTCTCTCTCTCTTCTCTCTCTCTCTTTCTCTTTCTCTCTCTCTTTTCTCTCTCTCTCTCTCTCTCTCTCTCTCTCTCTCTCTCTCTCTCTCTCTCTCTCTCTCTCTCTCTCTCTCTCGCTGAGAGTGAGAGCGTGCGTGCGTTCGTGTGAGTATATGTCAGAGAGAAAGAGATAAAACCGGGTGATTGTCCATAAATACAAACACACAGCATGTATTACTGACCCCCCCCCCCCTCCCCACACCCCGTTGAAATAAACCTAATTGTGTGTTTAATCAATAAAATGTCTTACCTCTCTCTCTCTCTCTCTCTCTCTCTCTCTCTCTCTCTCTCTCTCTCAGACTCCCCCGCCCGCCCCCCCCCCCCCCCCGTACTTGAGTCTGGCTCAAGATCCTATACTGACACACATTAGGCTAAGTTCAAATGTTTAGATACCCAACAAATGGTTGTGTGATGCGTCTCAAGCGTGTTGGCGTTGACATACATGTGCTTAAGTGTCGCATCCGCTTTCAGCCTTCATCGCTGGCTAGCCAAAGCTGCATGCAGCACCGGTCGAAAAGAGAGCAGCCATCCGCGTTGGTCTCTTCTGCCGGTTAGCCTCTCACCAACAAGTCCTATGCATTGCCTCCACGTGGCGTTGGGTGGAAACTGGGAGCCCTATGCTCCCAGGCTAAAATGCAAGGGCGCGGAGGAGATTTTCACCGTACGTGCGGTACGCAGGTCCACCCGTGTGTGGATACGCCCTGGTGCCCATGAAACAAATCCCCAGGTATGGGTGAAATACCAAGACTAGACATCCCAACGGCGGAACTGGCGGAAGAGGAGAGTGAACTCCCAGCGGCAGCGAAGGCGGAAGAGGACGTCTAGTCACCCATCCCAACGGTCAGACAGGCGGACGAGGAGCTTGCTCCCAACGGCTGGCTGGGCGGACGAGGATGCCCCATGTTACTGCTGCTTCCACAAGCGCTGGGTAGGAACGACTCGTTAGCCAAGGTAGGCAGCATTCCTAGAAGAAGGAAAACTCTGAAGACAAACCTGGGGGGTTGGACCCATTAGCTGTCACCCCCATGTCACATCCAACTTGCTAGGGGAACACATCCGGCAGAGGTGGCAACAGGACAGATATGCCCACAACCTGGCACCGAAGGCGAATACAACAGCAGACTGGACAGCTCAGGGCGTCAGCATGGATGCGGAAGATGCGACGGCCATCCAGAAAACGGGTAGATTGAACTCGGCAGCCCGGTAAAGCAATCAATCTAGGAGAGCGAACACTCTGATATAAAAACAAGCTGAAGTCGGATGTGCTGGGCCTGACTTGTCAGGCGCGTAACGGCAGCACAACGCATCTACGCTCACATGACAGACAACTGTCTGAGCGAACGACGAAGAAGAAGAAATGTTTAGATAGCACGGACATATTGTAACAGATTTAACTGTGAAAGTCAAGTTTAAAGGCACAGTGCAGCTCACAGCCTTCGTTTTGCGTTTTTGTTGCAGCTGATTGCATTTACAGTTCAAAAATCCTCCTATGGTAGTAAAACAAACCCAAAACTACCCAACGACATCTGTGAAGCTCGACAGTTTCTTGTTCACGCGAGTGCATAAATTAACCTAGTTATTACGTGGTGTTTGGTCGGAGTTCGATTCAACTGAGTGATTCCGGCCTCCATTTTGTTTTACACAAACTCACGATGATGTCTGACATAGTTTGCTAGTGACGTGTCTTTTTGTGCATGATGTGGTGATCTACCTGATCTAAATTTAGATCCAAAAATAGGTCAAGACCAGCCGGGTCTGAGTACAAAATCAATTCGTAAAAAAATCGCAGTTCTTGACTCTTTGGGTGCAAGTCAATGAAACTTGGTAGTTCTTCTAACGGATAGCTGCCTGAGGTATGACTAAAAGCCCCAGGGGCTCCGTGCACCTGGATTTGACAAGTTCAGTAGCTTTAATACGAAGAGGAGTAAGAAGACAAGATAAAAACTGAGAGGAAAGAGTGGATGACGGACTGCCGCTTACCGAGGTCACGGTCACATCATAATTATTAATGTTCCAAATCAAAAAACAAGAAAGGTAAGTTGTTGCGGTAACGTTGCTATTGACAAAAATACGTTACAATCACAGATATATCGACCCAACGGTCTATAACTGAGTAAACAGACAAACAATTAGTCACAAAAAACTTAGCTTGATAGAATCAGTTTTCGCCAGGAAGCCGAGCGAATAAATGATTGTATCTTTGTTACATTTAGTCAAGTTTTAACTAAATGTTTTAACATAGAGGGGGAATCGAGACGAGGGTCGTGGTGTATGTGTGTGTGAGTGTGTGTGTGCGTGTGTGTGTGTGTGTAGAGCGATTCAGAGTAAACTACTGGACCGATCTTTATGAAATTTTACACGAGAGTTTCTGGGTATGATATCCCCAGAATTTTTTTTCTTCGATAAATGTCTTTGATGACGTCATATCCGGCTTTTTGTAAAAGTTGAGGCGGCACTGTCACACCCTCATTTTTCAATCAAGTTGATTTCAAATTTTGGCAAAGCAATTTTCGACGAAGGTCATTAAAAATCTGAAAATTGTAATTAAAGTTATTTTTTTAATAAAATCATCCAAAATTACGTTCATCTTATTTTTCATCATTTTCTGATTCCAAAAACATATAAATTTATATGTTATATTCGGATTAAAAACAAGCTCTGAAAATTAAAAATATAAAAATTAAGATTCAAATAAAATGTCCGAAATCGATTTAAAAACAATTTCATCTTATTCCTTTTTGGTTCCTGATTCCAAAAACATATAGATATGTTTGGATTAAAAACACGCTCAGAAAGTTAAAACGAAGAGAGGTACAGAAAAGCGTGCTATGCAGCACAGCGCAACCACTACCGCGCTAAACAGGCTCGTTAATTTCACTGCCTTTTGCACGAGCGGCGGACAACGGTCATTGTGAAAAAATGCAGTGCGTTCAGTTTCATTCTGTGAGTTCCACAGCTTGACTAAATGTAGTAATTTCGCCTTACGCGACTTGTTTTTGGATATCTTAATGTTCCAGTACTGACCAGCTCAGACTCATCACCAGAGTGTTGTCGCTGATGTGTTGTCGTGGTTTTGTGTTAACTTGCTTGCTTGCAATTGAGGCTTGTTTTGCGTCTGCCCCAGCCGCCAAATCGCGCGATAAATTTGCGTTAACTTGCGTGGCCTTGCGAGATCTGCCACAAAATGCGGGCATGTCCGGATAGCTCTAGCTCTGTGAGAGGTTGCGTTTCAATGCGGACACTTCGCCTTGAAAATTGTGAATTTTCACTGTGAACAGTGTGCTGCAGCAATGATAGCCGCGAGAATAATCCTAAAGTTCGTTCAAAGTACCCAAGCATGGCCCGTGCACAAAGGAAAGGCGATCGAGGTCACGTTTAAAAATATTTTTTTTAACACAGGCCAGAGAACACCAGCGCTTGTGAGAGCAAATGTTTGCCCGCAGGGAAGTGAACCTTCCTTATCTTTCGCACCGTAGAGCTATTCAAGCGGGATATTGTGCAGGTTGGCTATTGGGCAGGCATGCCATGTCATTCTGTCATCCTGTATGTCTTTTAAATTAAGATTTGTTTGTTCGTTTTTTTCAGTATTGGTTGGTTAGTTACATTTAGTCAAGTTTTGACTAAATGTTTTAACGTAGAGGGGGGAATCGAGACGAGGGTCGTGGTGTATGTGCGTGTGTGTGTCTCTGTGTGTGTGTGTAGAGCGATTCAGACTAAACTACTGGACCGATCTTTATGAAATTTGACATGAGAGTTCCTGGGTATGAAATCCCCGAACGTTTTTTTCATTTTTTTGATAAATGTCCTTGATGACGTCATATCCGGCTTTTCGTGAAAGTTGAGGCGGCACTGTCACGCCCTCATTTTTCAACCAAATTGGTTGAAATTTTGGTCAAGTAATCTTCGACAAAGCCCGGACTTCGGTATTGCATTTCAGCTTGGTGGCTTAAAAATTAATTAATGACTTTGGTCATTAAAAATCTGAAAATTGTAAAAAAAAATAAAAATGTATAAAACGATCCAAATTTACGTTCATCTTATTCTCCATCATTTTCTGATTCCCAAAACATATAAATATGTTATATTTGGATTAAAAACAAGCTCTGAAAATTAAATATATAAAAATTATTATCAAAATTAAAGTGTCGAAATCAAAGTGCTGTTATTGTTATTGTTATTGTTATTGTTTAAAAACACTTTCATCTTATTCCTTGTCGGTTCCTGATTCCAAAAACAGATATGATATGTTTGGATTAAAAACACGCTCAGAAAGTTAAAACAAAGAGAGGTACAGAAAAGCGTGCTATCCTTCTTAGCGCAACTACTACCCCGCTCTTCTTGTCAATTTCACTGCCTTTGCCATGAGCGGTGGACTGACGATGCTACGAGTATACGGTCTTGCTGAAAAATGGCATTGCGTTCAGTTTCATTCTGTTAGTTCGACAGCTACTTGACTAAATGTATTTTCGCCTTACGCGACTTGTTGGGAATTAAGTTTGTTTGTTTTGTTTGTCACAGTTTGTTTTTTCGTTCGTTCGTTCGTTTTTGTGTTTGTTTATTTGTTTGATTGCTTGCTTGTTTGTTCAGTTGAGAGAATGAAGATGGAAACTGAGCCGACAGAAACTGACGTTTCCTGACTTTCACCGTCGGAAGTGGCGGCGGGGTCGGAAATATTGTTCATGTAAGTCTCAGTCTCCGAGGCTGTGTGTGTGTGTGTGTGTGTGCGTGTATGCGCGCGTGCGCGCGCACGTGTGTGTGTGTGTGCATGTGTGCGTGAGTGTTCTTGGGGTATTATTAGTCATAAACACACACCCACACACACACACACACACACACACTGTCACATACACACACACCCACACCCACACCGCAGTCACAGGGACGGTACTAGGGGCTCGGTGTGTGAAATAAAGTGGAAAAAATCACACAAAAGCAGACACATTAGTTTTCTTTGCAATGTTTTTTTTAATATTGATATATCGCACAGACTAAAGGCACAGTAAGCCTCCCGTAAACCATCACTGAGCTCCCCGAGTCTCTACATACAGTGCAAGCATACTTCCATCTGAACGCTCACCGAACGGGAACGTCCTGGCTGCTTTCTGTCGAGGGTGAGACATTATTTATGTGGACAATCCGAACGGACTATCAGGCGCCTCGTTTTGATGCTAGACCTAACTTTTAAAATCTAAATAAAAATTGACAGCTTGTAACACAAACATTCTTAAATCATAAAAGAATTCTTTTTCCATCAAGACAAGATCAGTTACAATTCGAAGATTTGAAAGTTTGAAAAAAGAAAAGCCCGGAAACGTGTCACGCAAAACGTCTTTCTCGTAGCAGACGACGGTTCTGCAAAGCGCCAGTTCCTCTGAACGGTTAACCGCCACATTTTGAACTCAAAGCCATGACGTTCCCTACACAAGGCTTTGATAACGAACGGATAAGGGGCGTAACTCCTTAGTCATATTATTACAGTTGAAAATTCAAAGCGGGTCGGCTTCACTCAATTTCTTGGCATCAGAGGCTTGACATGAATTAGGAAAACAAATGGTTGGACCCATCATGGACCAACTAAAACGCTGTAGGGCAGAATTAATATTTTGATGGTATTTTTGAACGTTCTCAGCGTCACTGTAGGAAGTGGCGTTCTCAGCGTGCAGAAAGTGAGCGTCAAGTCCCTTTATATCAACAACGAAAATCTTTGCATCTTTGAATTAATCGAAACGCACGAGACTTACCACTCACAAATGATAACTTGTGTTTTCTGTGATAAACGAAGCGGTTCGAAGTGAAACGTTTTCTCTGACTTATCCTAGCCTTACGTTAAAGGAATTTAGGCAAAGGGGCTTGCGGTCTGTGGTGATCGTTTGTAAACGAGCTTATTTTTAATAACGCTATTGGGGGAAATTGGATGAGGAAATATCTTGTTTGTGACTTTGATTAACGCAGGAACGTTGTCGTTTAGAGACTTTTTAGTATGACAGTTTGCTATTGTATTCCTTGCCTGACGAGTCAACGTTTTGTATTTTCCTTAAAGTAGCCATTTTGGATTTAAACGTATTTATGCTAAGTTTCTTGAGTATTCTTAGTGTTTATTGTATTGTTTAACGTAAGGAACGTAATCCTTTCTTACTGTTAAAGGATTAACCAACGAGTGTTTGGTATTGTAACTTTCTTGTCTGTTTGTCTTCGCCTGTTTTGTGATTGTTTATTTTTCCCGGTTTTTTTTCTTGTGTTTTGTTTATGCCTTTTTGATACCTTTGCCATGTCTAATAATTTGTTTTCTTTTGAACTCTTTTTCTTTCTGTTTAGTTTTTTACCGCAATATACAATACTGTATCATAATATGCATTACTGATATCTAGTAATCAGATGTAGAGTAATAAACCAGTATTTTTGTGCGTTATCGCTTGTAACCTGTGTTTGTCATTTCGTATGAACAATTTGTAGTACCAGCCTCGCAAACGAAGGCGCACACACTGACTGTGCCTTTAAACTGTGGCCTTTTCTTTCATCGGACCGGAAAAAAAGTTCGTGGCCAATTTCATCAATTCAAAGCAAAGGAACCCAAAAGTATAAATTGAGCAAAGATGACAATAAAACATAGTTAACACATTAACCACAACACACGTGCCTTTTATGCCTTTTTGTGGCCAAAACAATGGAAATAAAAAGGGATCCCGAGTTTAATTTCAAATAACTTAACTTATTCTTGGAACAGAAAAATGGGACTGTTATTTACCGGCCAAAACAATAGCATGGGACAGAGTTACCGAATTTAGTTTAATCGAACTTTGCGGTATAATGTTGTAGTCGTCTGCTGCGTATGGGGTCGTTTTATTCTGGTCACTTTCTCCTTCTTTCTTTTTTCCATCCTTTGATGCTTTGTTTTGATTTTGTAGCAAATAGAACAGTCCTCAGTGTTTTATTCGCTCGATGGATTAGAGCTCGGTTTTCAGTGGAAAGTTTTAACTTGGAACTGATTTACTTAGTTAGAAATAAGAATACCTGATACAAACACGAAGACGGGAAAGAATAAAAAGAATTTTCTTGTGGAATATTCATCACGTACTCCAGACCAAAACAACACACGAAAAAGATTAATCCGTTAGAAAAAGAAAAACCAACAACGGAAAAAACACCTCTGCTAGCAGAATGCTTCAATACAAAGGGAAGACCGTTTAAAAACAACAACTGGAAATCTTTTAAAAAAAAATGACATAATAATAAAATTCTCAAGGCACAGTTGATCCAAGACATATTTTGAAGTTGTAAAGTGCATTAACTTACATGCATAATTGCTCAAAGATTCGCTTCTTTTCAACGGATATTTTGTCCATTGCTTTGGCCACCTGGACACATGCAAAAAAAATCATGCTTTCTGTGCAGAGTGGTAAATTATTATTGGCTGAAAAACGCATCATTAAAGATGCCCTCCGTCGCGTGAAACCCATCACACTGGATCTGTCGACGCTTGTACACATCATACAAGCATCCTTCTACTGAGACACGACACAAAGCGAACACCAACAGCTTAGCTATTCCTGTGCAAAGTGCGAAGTTTGGGATGAATTCCTTTTCTCAGATAGACACAACTGTGAGTTACAAAATCAAATTAAAAAAAAGGTCATACCATATATATTTGTTTTAAATCTATTCTTCACACAAAAAGCTGCCACGCAATAGTTGTTTAGTATAATTACGTCGTGTCCAAGCCTGGACATAACCATGATGATTGACACGGTGATTAGGCCAACAAAAAAAATTGTCTGTTTCTGGTAACATGGCTATAAAAAAAAATAGGGTCGGTAGGTAGGGATTTTTTTTTTCCAAATGTAGACCAATAAAACTAACTTTAAAAATCGCGCAAAGAGACTGGATTCACTATACATAGAGACAAGACACTCAACACATTTACAAATCGTCAGCGGACTTTCGTTTTCACACGTTTTTGTTGTTCATTTTCTCACCCTGTCCTTTACCACCAAAAAAACAAAACAAAAAAAACCTTTGAGTTTGGAAAAAAAAAGTTTAGGGTCGGCGCCGAAATTTAGGGTCGGTCGGGTGACCAGAAACAGACAATTTTTTTTTTTGCCTTAACACGCGAAGAACATGCACTATCTTTAAAATGTTATTTCCTTCCGCCACATTAGTGTCTGGGCGTCCACGTAGGCTAAGACTATCCTTTCAATTGCCAACAATCAGCAGCAAGCCTTCTTTATGCGCACTGTGGATATTTTTGGCCTATCTAATTTTGAAGATGAACATAATTATAAACGTGAGTTAAAAATATTATTTGATGACAAAAGCCCACCTTGTACAGAAAGTTGTCAGACTTTAGATTATTGGTACGTTCTCAAGTAGAAATAAAATTATGTTCTTGCACCACCTGTTAAGATCTGTGGTGGTGTCCCAGATCGTTTACACGTGAAGCAAGGTATCTTTAATGTCAACTCAATGGAAAGACACGGGGTACAGCATTCTTTGCGTGGGGACGGTCATTAGCACGTGCAATCTGCACTTTTACTGTCCTCCGCCCGGTCCCTTGACGCTCAGAACTCTTGAAACAGCGTGAAGTTCAGAAAGTCGTCACGAAGCGGAATGCACCCGACGACTGGGTTGCTGGAATCAATCAATCAATCAATCGATCACTAACTCAGTCATTCACTCGCTCGCTCACTCACTCATTCTATTATTCAATCAATCAGTCAATCGATCACTAACTCAGTCAATCACTCGCTCGCTCACTCACTCATTCACTCATTCAATTATTCAATTAATCAGTCAATCGATCACTAACTCAGTCATTCACTCGCTCGCTCACTCACTCATTCAATTATTCAATCAATCAGTCAATCGATCACTAACTCAGTCATTCACTCGCTCGCTCACTCACTCATTCACTCATTCAATTATTCAATCAATCAATCAAACAGTCAGACAATTTATCATTCTATTAATCGATAAGTATATCCACCAATCCATCCATTAATTAATCAATCACTAAAATACATCCATCCATCCATCTATACAATCATTTAATCAATCCGTCCATAAATCCAATAGCCAAATATGTCATCCATCCATGCATCCATCCAATGGCCAAAGAGGCCACCTTTTGTCTATCAATCCATTATCAGTCGGTACAGAATACAGCTATAATTATGCTCTTGATTCGGTTGTATGTGTACAAGAGAACAGATGCTCTTATTCCTTGTGCAAGCCTGGTCAGTGCTGTGGCTGGGTAAGGACACTATATTTAAACACTAGAAAGTCTTTACTCACTTGTTGCTGGGGATTTCAAAGCCTTTCTTCTGAACACCCTGCACCCTCTTGGACTGACAACACACATGTGCTATTGTCATCCGCCTGATGTCAGCAAGCTGAGCTGCAACACACACACTTATGACGTCAGTAAATTTTGATAAACATCACCCAATGGACTGACAACACACATTGTGCCATCGTCATCCGCCTGATGTCAGCAAGCTGAGGAGTAAAACCACTATTTATCATGACGTTAGTAATCTGTATACAGCCCCGCACGGTTATTGTTGTCATGTTCTTGGATCTCTTTTAAACTTGTTCAACAAAAATAGTTATTTATAAGAGTACCAAAAAGCAAAAACAAAACAACAACAAAAGATTATTTTAAAAAAGGAAAAAAAGAAGAAATGAAGAAGAAAAAGAAGATGACAAAAAAAGAAGAAACAAGTCGCATAAGGCGAAAATACAACATTTAGTCAAGCTCAGTTGAACTCACAGAATGAAACTGAACGCTCGTGGCAAAGGCAGTGAAATTAACAATCCAGAAAAGCGGGGTAGCGGTTGCGCTGAGGAGGATAGCACGCTTTTCTATATCTCTATTCTTTTTAACTCTCTGAACGTGTTTTTAATCCAAACATATCATATCTATATGTTTTTGGAATCAGGAACCGACAAGGAATAAGATGAAATTGTTTTTAAATCGATTTCGGAAATTTAATTTTAATCATAATTTTTATATTTTTAATTTTCAGAGCTTGTTTTTAATCCGAATATAACATATTTATATGTTTTTGGAATCAGAAAATGATGAAGAATACGATAAACGTAATTTTGGATCGTTTTATAAAAAAATAATTTTAATTACAATTTTCAGATTTTTAATGACCAAAGTCATTAATTAATTTTTAAGCCTCCAAGCTGAAATGCAAGTCCGGCCTTCGTCGAAGATTCCTCGGCCAAAATTTTTTAATCAATTTTATTGAAAAATGAGGGTGTGACAGTGCTGCCTCAACTTTTACAAAATGCCGGATATGACATCATCAAAGACATTTATTGAAAAAATGAAAAAAACGTCTGGGGATATCATACCCAGAAACTCTCATGAAAAATGTCATAAAGATCGATCCAGTAGTTTACTCTGAATCGCTCTACACACACACACATACACACACACACACACACACACACACATACACCACGACCCTCGTCTCGATTCCCCCTCTATGTTAAAACATTTAGTCAAAACTTGACTAAATGTAAAAAGAAGAAGAAAAGATTTAAGCATACTTGCATAAACTGTGTGTCTTACACTTACCATCAGTGAAGCCCTCTGGCATGCGGTCAGTCTCGAAGTAGAACCTGTCGCCATACTTGAGAGCGTGGAACTGGTTGCCTAGGAGACAGGCCAGCGTCCCACCAACCAGCTGACCAGGATCACGTGGTTCCGACATGATGCCGCTGAATAGGTCAATGTCATCCACTGAGCTGTAGGGGAAACAAGATAAAATGCACAAGAATTAGCACAATAGAACAAAAACCAAGAAAGGTATGTATTTGGAACGTTAAACTAAGACAAAACAATATTCAAGTATTGGCAACAAGCTTGAAGCGTAGCACCTATAGTACACAGGGCACGAGAGGTGTTGTGTGTGTGTGTGTGTGCGTGCGTGCGTGCGTGCGTGTGTGTGTGTGTGTGTGTGTGTGTGTGTGTGCGTGCGTGCGTGCGTGCGTGCGTGTGTGTGTGCGTGTGTGTGTGTGTGTGTAAAGGTTACATGAAGAGAGAAGATAAACGATGGTGACGACGATGATGCACTTGCTGCGATTGCATGGTCACTTACGACGACGATGATGATGATGATGATGACGACGACGACGACGACGATGATGATGACGACGTCGACAGACAGACGAAGACTTACTTGTACACTTGTCGAAAGGCTGAAGCGACCTCATAAGGCAGGTCTTCGAATTTTGTCAGCGAAGGTAACCCACAGAACTGTCGGAACTTGTTGTAGGGAGGTATGCCGTGGTCACGACCTCTTTGGATGTTCAAGGCCACCAGGTCAAGGCCGCGACTGGGTTTACCGTTGTTCTCAGGCTCGAACAAATGACCTTGAAAAAATACGACCTTGATAACGGAGTGCATTTTAAGCAGAAGAGTATGTGTGATCGACAAGAAGAAGAAGCAGAAGAGTACAACAAACACAATTACCGAATCGCGACTTGAAACTCCGTTGACATTATTCTCAGGCTCGAACATATGACCTTGACAAAGAACAGTAGAAGATTGAGAATTTCCTTGCCAGGTACAGATGCGGATTATAATAAAGTCATACTGGCTTCAGTCGCTTACTATGACGCTTTTTCCTGCCACCTTGTTACTCGTTTGAGGCAGGTAAGGTATATATATATCTTTTGTTAGAGGGCTTTCAAATAAATTTAGACTTTTCAATGTGCTGTCGGTAAACTCTTGCAATAGCAAAAGACTGAAAGCTCAATAAACGAACGAAACCAATGTGAACTTTCAATACACAAATTTTACACTGTGTTTATTTTTCTTTCCAAAGAAGGCCCATAATGCATAATGTAGAGCTGTTGCATTTTGTTCAAGATTGCATGTACTCAACTTCCATTACCCTTATGGTTATAAAGACGACAGCTCAAGGCATAAGTTCCTAATCGCATCGAAATGGACGCCAAACTCTTCTGTATTGAAGATTCCCAGAGATACAGTCGAACTTGCCCTCGAGACCACCTGTCCATTAAGACTACCTGTCCATAAAGACCACCTGTCCATAAAGACACCTTTCCATAAAGACCACCTGTCCATAAAGACCACCTGTCCATAAAGACCACCTGTCCATAAAGACACCTTCCCATACAGACCACCTGCCCATTAAGACCACCTGCCCATAAACTTTAAGACCACCCCAAAAGATCCCCGACGGTTATTCCGACGATATAAATCCCTTGTCCATAATGAACACCTGCCTACAGAGACCACTTATGCTCAGTCCCTTGGGTGGTCTCTTTAGACAGGTTCGACTGTACACAAAGGCACTTACCTGTGACTTCCCCTGTGAAGAATCTGTCCAGAACGTGGGAGCCTTGAGTTCTGAGGGGACTGAACAGGGACAGGATCATGTCGTTGAAGTCGTCGAACAGTTCGTCGGGACGGTTGAATAGTTCACGTAGAGGTCGAGCTCTGTCCAACATACGACAATTTAATCAACACACTTTCAGTTACACCGGTGTGGTATAAATTGCCGGGTAACGCATAACCTCAGATAACACCCCGTTCACATAGCTCTGCGACCTTACGAAGACCATGCCGATCACCCCGATCAATCCCGATCGGAAAAAGTTATCAAATCGGGGCATATGGCCACGACCCGGCTACGCTTATTTTGTGCACGTTCAAAATAAACATGGAGAGAGCGTGCAGCTTCCTGACCTAGAAGATCCCACCCCGACCAAACCACGCTCATGGAGATCCTCCCACGTTCGGCCAACGATTGGCCCCGCTCTCGGCCACTTTTCCACCGAAGTAGAAGCGGCGTCTATGTGTGAACGGGGTATTAACGCGGTGTAACTTTTTCACAACTGAATTTTACCTAAGAGGGGGAAATAGAGAGTAACAGCATAACATTGGTGTAGAACAATTAAGCAAGTTCACGATAGCAAAGGTTAAAAGTAACACATGCTTTTAACGTAAAACACGGATGGATATAATAACTCGAATGATGTTGAAAATTAGAAATACTCGGATGACAGATTTGCAAATGTAAAGTTACAGTAACATTGAAAAATGACATGCGGCAAAATATACAATTACAACTTATTACCGATGCCTTACTCAGAATACTTTTGAGGATTAAAAACAAGATAATGACGGGTTTTCAAATATTTCCAACGGAAATAAGGTCTATTTTGAAAAAAAATGACTTTGGCAGATCCTAAATATTGGACGCATTTGTGTTATAGGTCGACCCACGACACACTTGTCACTGTTCCCTTACCTGCCACCTATGACAAACTCCTCCGGAATCAGCGAGTGCCCAAAGCGAAAGGCAGCAGTGGAGAATGCGTTAGTTACCCGGGGGTCGACACTCGGGACGTACTCGGTTCGGACACCCGTCAGAATCCCGAAGTCTCTCTGCGTTCTTCGGCCGATGATCAGGGGAAGCCACTCGCTGTAATGAATGTTTTGAATGATGGCGATGACGATTTTTCTGGTGACCTGGAACGTGTCTTCGTCAGTGTCTCCGGGTCTGACCCGTCTCAGATCTCGAGCGATCGTGTTGTGCAGCTGAACAAACATCGTGTGGATGGTGGCAAGACCTGGCTGTTCGTTCACCCTTGTGTCGCCTGAAAAGGTGATACTGATAGAGAACTTTGGGTAATCTTGAACTTCAGCGTTGTAAATCCATAGCTAACAATCCAGTGTCATTTTGGACTTATTTTTGATACAAGTCCCTGTAATCAAGCCAAAGAATATGTATCATGAAATTATTTGACGGACTGGGGTACTCCAAACTTAATCAGAATTGATTAATTTGGTCATTTGATCGACAAAAATACCGGCACGGTTGGCCTAGTGGTAAGGCGTCCGCCCCGTGATCGGGAGGTCGTGGGTTCGAACCCCGGCCGGGTCATACCTAAGACTTTAAAATTGGCAATCTAGTGGCTGCTCCGCCTGGCGTCTGACTGACTATTAGGGTTTAACGTCCTCTTAGACCAACTGGTCTATATTGGGACAGGTATTGGTAATACGCTGAAGATATGGTGTGATACTTTGATTCGAACAAGGCTGTCTTCTTTGACACACCAGCATTGGGTTTGTCTCGTCAAAGTATCGAAATACGATCATGATAATCAGAGACGAGAGATGATGCATGCGTGTCTTCGTGTTTTCCAAGCCCTGAGACTTTCGCTGTGAACGTGGGATCTTCTTCGTGCGCATGTGTGCACACGGGGGTGTTCGGACACCGAAGAGAGTCTGCACAAAGTTGACCCCGAGAAATAAATCTCTCACCGAACGTGGGGATCGAACCCACGCTGATAGCGACCAACTGGCTACAAAGCCAGCGCGCTACCAACGGAGCTACGTCCCCGCCCCCGCCTGGCGTCTGGCATTATGGGGTTAGTGCTAGGACTGGTTGGTCCGGTGTCAGAATAATGTGACTGGGTGAGACATGAAGCCTGTGCTGCGACTTCTGTCTTGTGTGTGGCGCACGTTAAATGTCAAAGCAGCACCGCCCTGATATGGCTCTTCGTTGTCGGCTGGGCGTTAAACAAACAAACAAACAAATCGACAAAAATGACGAGAAAAGGCATACGTAGAGTTGCCTCCCCTCCTTCGTAATATAGACAGATTCGGACCGAGTTGCCTCCCCTCCTTCGAAAACATGGCTGTGCCCATGGTTTTCTTCTGAAACCTATGTTAACGAAAGGCATCTGAACAGTTCATTCCGTGACTTCAAAGGTATCTAAAATGACTTGTTATGCTTACAAGGTCTGGTTCTGCAAAATTGGAGGCTTAAATGCCTCTGAATTGTGAGCTATGATTTTACAACACTAAAGTTCAACATTACCAAACTTTGATTAATACATGATCATGAGATGCTTCAGAGTTAAGGCGGTCCTGAGCCCCAAGTCGACTTTGCAAAGACTTTGCGAAGTCTTTTAAAAACAAACTTGGTGCTCAAGCTTCGTGCGGCCAGCTTCGCGAAGTCTTTTAAAAACAAACTTGATGCTCAAGCTTCGTGCGGCCAGCTTCGCGAAGTCTTTTAAAAACAAACTTGATGCTCAAGCTTCGTGCGGCCAGCTTCGCGAAGTCTTTTAAAAACAAACTTGATGCTCAAGCTTCGTGCGGCCAGCTTCGCGAAGTCTTTTAAAAACAAACTTGGTGCTCAAGCTTCGTGCGGCCAGCTTCGCGAAGTGTACTTCGCGTAGTCGACTTCGCCAAGTTAAGGACAGGCTATAGGCCAGCACACAGGAGCTTGTATCAAAGCGCCGGTCGATTGAAGTATCCTACTCCTTTATCCTTACTGTAGTATTACTACTATTATTCACGAGTAGTCTAATAAGAAGTAGTGAATAATAGTAGTAACACTACAGTAAGAATACAGGAGTAGGATACTTCAATCGACCGGCGCTTTAATGTGATATAAGCTCCTGTGGGCCAGTATAAACACACTACTAACACGAGCAGTGTATGATCATTCATTGAATGGATCTATAATTTCAGGTAGACTACTTGTTTATGGAATCATTTTTTCGCTAAGGATCCCCACGAAAAAGAGCTGGTTCCAAATCTATCTTATTCACTGAGGGGTCGCATTTTTTCAGCTGTACTTAAATTTTCAAATGAAACTTACTTCTTTGCTTTCAAGGCTGTCTTAGCGGGCAATTTACAAAGTAACGTCTTTTGTGAATTGCGCATAGAGTATATAAAACGATGAAGATGCTCAAAACTGTACCAAACTTGCTCAGGGAGGCCTCAGAAACCCAGACAGAGTGCTGGGGAACAGTGTTGGAAGAACCAATCTGCGATAATACAGAACCGAGTCTGGTCAAAGGCTTGCTCAAGGCTGTCCTTAATTAAAGCCCGAAGTCAACTTCGGAAAAGTCTTTTACCAAAAATTCAACGCCAAAGCTTCGTGAAGCCAGCTTTGCTGGAAAAAAGACTTCGCAAAGTCTTTTACCAAAAATTCAACGCCAAAGCTTCGTGAAGCCAGCTTTGCGGGAAAAAACACTTCGCGAAGTCTTTTACCAAAAATTCAACCCCAAAGCTTCGTGAAGCCAGCTTTGCGGGAAAAAACACTTCGCGAAGTCTTTTACCAAAAATTCAACGCCAAAGCTTCGTGAAGCCAGCTTTGCGGGAAAAAACACTTCGCGAAGTCTTTTACCAAAAATTCAACGCCAAAGCTTCGTGAAGCCAGCTTTGCGGGAAAAAACACTTCGCGAAGTCTTTTACCAAAAATTCAACACCAAAGCTTCGTGAAGCCAGCTTTGCGGGAAAAAACACTTCGCGAAGTCTTTTACCAAAAATTCAACGCCAAAGCTTCGTGAAGCCAGCTTTGCGGGAAAAAACACTTCGCGAAGTCTTTTACCAAAAATTCAACGCCAAAGCTTCGTGAAGCCAGCTTTGCGGGAAAAAACACTTCGCGAAGTCTTTTACCAAAAATTCAACGCCAAAGCTTCGTGAAGCCAGCTTTGCGGGAAAAAACACTTCGCGAAGTCTTTTACCAAAAATTCAACGCCAAAGCTTCGTGAAGCCAGCTTTGCGGGAAAAAACACTTCGCGAAGTCTTTTACCAAAAATTCAACGCCAAAGCTTCGTGAAGCCAGCTTTGCGGGAAAAAACACTTCGCGAAGTCTTTTACCAAAAATTCAACGCCAAAGCTTCGTGAAGCCAGCTTTGCGGGAAAAAACACTTCGCAAAGTCTTTTACCAAAAATTCAACGCCAAAGCTTCGTGAAGCCAGCTTTGCTGGAAAAAAGACTTCGCAAAGTCGACTTCTCCCAATTAGTGTAATGCTTCATGGTCGTCATGGCACATCTGCATGTATGAACGGCCGATAGCAGATAACTCGCGCTGCCAAAGGTATCCTTTTTCTCCTTCTTCTTCTTCTTCTTCTGTATTCGTGGGCTGAAACTCCCACGTACATTCGTGTTTTTTGCATGAGTGGGTTTTTACGTGTATGACCGTTTTTAACCCGCCATTTAGGTAGCTATACGCCGCTTTCGGGGGATACATGCTTGGTATTTTTGTGTTTCTATAACCCACCGAAATCTGGCATGGATTAAAAAATGATCTTTTTTGTGCGCACTTCGTCCTGTGCTTGCGTGTATACAAAGGTATCCAAGTACCCACCTGCGAGGAAGCAGAACTCCCCGGGTCTGTGGATGCATTCGTCCTCGGGGTTGCGAGGCAGGAGGTCGCTGGCGGAGGTCTTCATGAGGAATCCTGGCGTCCCCTGCACCGTCACCTCGCGCAGCTCTCTCTGCAGCTCCTCGCTGCTGCCGTACACCATTGACGCGTCCATGAATGACGTCACAGAGTTCACCTGCTCTCGCGGGACTGGGAGAAAGAGAGCAGTCAGATGCTGACTGTGCCACCGATTGTCAAGTTATTGGGACTGTGAGCCCAATACAACATTACCCTAATTTGTTGTCAAACATCTTTGTGTGACCTGCTCAAGTGTATAAAAATATCATCAATTTCATGTCTCTAGAATTGTCTGATCTTTCGCTGATTGCCGGTAACAGAAACAGCTTAAAAAGTATTCAGAAATATACTCAATTGTATGTTTCTAGAATTTTCAAATCTTTCGCAGAACGCCGGCAACATAATCAGCAATAGCCTCCATTTTATGACGCTAGAATTTTCAAATCTTTCGCTGATCGCCAATAACATAACCAGCTTAACACTTTCTATCCCACCAATGTTGACCAAGGTTTTTTTTTAGCCGAGACCAGCTGTGCTGCAGCAGGTCACTCAGAATTGTACTAACTGTGTAGTAACTGTGTATCAACACGCTGGAATACAGGCGTTAGATGGACGTTACAGGAAGCGACTGAAGCTAACAGTCTGAACTTATATACACGTACCTGGTCAGATAGAGCCATATGAGTGGGTATGGATATATCCGTACCTGGGAGACAATGAGTTAAAAGGTTTGATCTGCCTTGCGCGGCCCAAGCCAATGTTAAAATGGATTTTTTTATTTAAAAGAAAATAACTTTTCTGCATCACAGTTACCATCAGAATATCATCAAACTAGTAAAGTGGTGTCAAGAATAAATGTACATGCAAAATTCCTGTACCTCAGCTCTAATAGCTGAATTTTTAGATGGGTTGGGGGGACAACCGATTGTTCAAAATCGCAGCTCCAACTGGAGCGTTCACACCTGGCAATAATGAGATGTTTGTGTCAGTGGGACATGTCCGTGCCTGTGGGGATTTTGTGTGACAGGATGTGTCTGTAACCGAGTGCCGTAACACTACGATCACCTCCGGAGGCGAAGTGCAATCAAACAGGATTGAAAATGTTAGGGCTAATTTCTTAGCCCTATAAAAACTGTTATGCAAACCCGAAGGTTTCCATGAACATACAGACAATCGGAAACCACCAGACCCCATCACAAACAGAATTCCACAATCCACCGGTGTTGACTTAATGGCCAACAACTCGGGTGCAGAGTCTGCTGTGAAAGGAGCGGTAGCCTCCCCTGTCACAATCGCCCCCGTTTGAATGAACTTCGTCCCGAAGTTCCGAACCGGGGGACCACTGTCCATCCCAAGTTCGCAGAATGGGAACAGCACGAAAATGTTCAGTGGTCATATTATGCCATTACCTGAACACATCATGCCGAGTCCCATCCCTGCTCGCAAGCGCCAGATGTAACCGAGCGCCCAAACACTACGATCACCTCGGGAGGGGAAGTGTAATCAAACAGGATTGAAAATGTTAGGGCTAATTTCTTAGCCCTATAAAAACTGTTATGCAAACCCGAAGGTTTCCATGAACATACAGACAATCGGAAACCACCAAACCCCATCACAAACAGAATTCCACAATCCAACGGTGTTGACTTAAAGGCCAACAAATCGGGTGCAGAGTCTGCTGTGAAAGGAGCGGTAGCCTCCCCTGTCACATGTCAGTGGGTCATATTCTTGTATTTTGTGAATTTATCAGATTCGATTGAGAATTGTAGTGGGGCGTTCCCGCGCATTTTTGTGATGCTATGAAAGCTTTCACGTTTATTATTCAGTCATGGCACCACCTCTGGTGTCTTTTTTACAAACAACTCAGGAAGGAGAATAACTCTAAACTCACTGATCTTCTTTCCGGCTTCATCCCTGGCAGCGACGGACCTGGCAAACTCCATGCAGTTGCCCACAAAACGTACGTTACTGTCTTCTGGCGTCAGTAGGATGGGGAAACACTCCCTTTTGGTAAAGAAAAAAAAACAAGAATCAATAAGAGTCGTGAGTCAGTATTTTCACAAGATGAAGCGTAATCAGAATAGTAAGGACTAATAAAAATAAGATCCAGTCGTAAAACTTGTTCGGTTTAAGAAAATGTCGTGTTGTACTGCACATCGAGAAACATTGTAATCCATTGCAATACTTTTGCAAAGATTTATGAGCAAATCACAAATTAATTAAGATACTCTCTCTCTCTCTCTCTCTCTCTCTCTCTCTCTCTCTCTCTCTCTCTCTCTCTCTCTCTCTCTCTCTCTCTCTCTCTCTCTCTCTCTCTCTCTCTCTCTCTCTCGAGGTTTATTGCCGGTGTCTAAATTAAATTCTCAACTTAAACAATGTGGAACCTACCTGTCTGGACGGAAATCTAGCACTTCACCATTCTCACCACAACATCTGATTGACCTATCCACCTCTGTGCAAAAAGAAAAACATTGCCTTGTATGCAAAATCAGATTAACATGCAATAATGAGATAGGTGGGTATGTATACCACAGCTGCTGCAGAGGGAACGGGTGAGTTGTGCGCACACCCCCTTCCCTTCACATGTTTCATGTAAGATCATTTAAAATTAATGACAGTACCAGAAAGCACATTCATTCAACACTCCAAAATCATGGAGGGGGGGGGGACTACAATAATGCCTATTGCTAGTTTTCTTGACAACAGTAATATGAGTGAGGCCACGGAGCTTGGCCAAGGAAAGGCAAGATTGGATACAGGGTCATGTAACTATACTAACAGCTGTGTGGGAAAGAATGGCTTTCTGTGCTTACCGCATACAGGTCACTGTGTATATTAAAATGATGAAAAAAGGGAATGTAGTTAAGACATCAATTAACTGTTTCATATATCTCAGCACGGTTCATCGTCACCAGGCCCTGACTTGGGGGATGCGAGGGCAGAAAAGGCAGAAACCCTTCTCCAGGCCGTTCTGTTGGTCAGGAAAGCTTATCTGTGTCCATTTTTACAAATTGTCAGATCAGCTATTCTGTTGTCTCTCCGTTGACAACGGACGAAACAACGCTATCAACGGGAGACAACAGCATGGCTCACGTTTCCCAAAACCCATCACCACCACCGCCGTCACCACCACCACCACCACCACCACCAAAGAACTATCCGTACCTGAAGAAATGGGAAATCCCGTGAGGTCATGGTCGATGAACTGCCCCCACTGCATCAGCATTAGTGTGAAGCGCATGTTGACGTCATTCGTGGGATGCACCGTACGGCTCACGTTGGTTGCCGCTGGCAACGCCGCTCCCCGCGTGTCGCGCGTGCGTGGCGCGTTCACACCTGGCAGCAATGAGATGTGTCAGTAGGACATTTCCGTGCCTGTGGTGATTTTTTGTGATAGGATGTGTCAGTTGGTCATAATCGTGCATGTTGTGAATTTATTAGATCTAATCACGCCTGGTGATTGCAAAGGGAGGATTATTTTTACGAGCTGTATTGCGACGTTTGTTGCGTTACGAGTGGGAAGGTCTGATAGAAAAGTTGTTTTGTGATAAAGGATGCCATATTTATGGCACGCTTGAAAACAAATATTTGTGAAAAAATTACTTGTGATGACCCTGTCAGGCTACACTTTAACCTCATTCACATGGTATACACACGTGTAGGCGGATCAGTTCATTTTATGGGGGGATTTCCAAAAGTATATTGTGTGAAGGCGCGAAGCGCGGAGCTGACGGCGCGAAGCGCCTAGCTTGCTAGGGGGGTCCGGGGGCATGCCCCCCCGGAAAATTTTGAAAAAAAGGATGCAAAATGGTGCAATCTGGTGCATTCTGAGGATGATCATTACCAGTTTCAGGCAGCAGATTTTGTCACTGATTAAGACCCGAAAAATTGAAACTCAACCCAAAAAAACACACACAAATATTTTTATTTTTTGGCTGGGGGGGGGGGGTTTCCGGAAACCCCAGAACCCCCCCCCCCCCCTCGTCCGCCCCTGAAAGATATGGTTTATTTATGACATGGGTGATCTCTCTCATGTATGTAGGATAAAACAGATTGTACAAGAATAAAATTAGAGTCTTCTTCTTTCATATGCAAATGGCATTGCTTGTTTTCTTTTTCAGGGTTCTGTGATACAAGAAGATCGTATCAAGCACTCGAAAGAAAATTAGTTGTGTCTGCGGACAGCATATGCGCAGCCTCATGTTTCCACCTGGCGGTAAAATATGTAGGTGGGTCATTTCCGTGCATTTTGTGATTGTATCTCAGCGTTCGAGAAAAACAGATCCGGTCCGCTCTTGCCGTTTACTCGGAGCTGTTTTGGTAGGGCTGGCTGCAGAACCTATTAGGCTGGGGGTGAATGCGAAGCTATTTCATCGGGCTATTTTTTGACAATGACTGCGATCAGAGACAGCATGTATACTCCTCTACAGTCTCTGCTGCGATACGTAAGATGGTTGATAAAACAGTTAGTTTTGAAGTTGTGTCGTGACGATCAATGGCTGTCAAAGATGCGAGGGACACGTTTTCCTGCCCGGAGAATGTTCAAAATTAATTCGTAAAAAATGTGCAGTTCGTGACTCCTTGCATGAAAGTCAATGAAACTTGGTATATTTTTTCAAACGGATATCTGCTTGAGGCATATGACTGAACGCCCCAGGTGCTCCGTGCACCTTGACGTGACAAGTTCAGTAACTTTAATATCTGAGATGGTTGTATGTATATTCATTTGGCAACGCTGTTTTATGACAATGACAGCGATGGCTGATGGAAATGTACTTTGGAACACTGAACATTGTCGTGAAGACCATTTGCAACTGCAGCCTGTATATCCTCGAGGGCTGACGGGAAGTTTCCACAAGATGTCGTTTCCAAAAAATTGCAAACAAATTACGTACACGTTTCTGCCTGTGCATCGCTGTGATAACCAATTTTTCTTCTCGATAAATAAAATATAAGTACTACTAACCGTCATCATAAGCGTTGGGCAGCAGACGTCGAGGCGGGCGGTTAGCACTGCCATGGTTAAACACGTTGTTGCACGTGCCGTCGGCCGTACGGTACTTGCCCGCTGGGTCACCATGACATATCTACAGACAGACAGACAGGTGATGGACAGACACAGAGATAAACACACACACACACCACGTACGCATGCACACACGCACACACACACACACACACACACACACACGCGCGCGCGCGCACACACATACACACACACATACACACACACACACACACACACACACACACACACACACATATCACACACACATGCATACACACACATACACACACACACACACAAACACACACACACACATACACACACACACACACACACACACACACACACACACACACACACACGATTAACGGTTAGCCCTGCCATGCTTAGATGGGTATAACTGATGGACCCAAAAAAATTCTCTAATCGCATAACAGCATATAACTAATGTCGCAAAAACCTTTTAAGTTGTCGTGTACATTTTACAACACGCGTAAACAAAAAGCTCTGAAAGTTTGAAGGCAATGCGTTTTAGAGTTACTGAAATGTACTGCTTTTTACATTTAGTCAAGTTTTGACTAAATGTTTTAACATAGAGGGGGGAATCGAGACGAGGGTCGTGGTGTATGTGTGTCTGTCTGTCTGTCTGTCTGTCTGTCTGTCTGTGTGTGTGTGTAGAGCGATTCAGACTAAACTACTGGACCGATCTTTATGAAATTTGACATGAGAGTTCCTGGGTATGATATCCTCAGACGTTTTTTTCATTTTTTTTATAAATGTCTTTGATGACGTCATATCCGGCTTTTCGTGAAAGTTGAGGCGGCACTGTCACGCTCTCATTTTTCAACCAAATTGGTTGAAATTTTGGTCAGGTAATCTCCGACGAAGCCCGGACTTCGGTATTGCATTTCAGCTTGGTGGCTTAAAAATTAATTAATGACTTTGGTCATTAAAAATCTGAAAATTGTACAAAAATTATTTTTTTTATAAAACGATCCAAATTTACGTTCATCTTATTTTCCATCATTTTCTGATTCCAAAAACATATAAATATGTTATATTTGGATTAAAAACAAGCTCTGAAAATTAAAAATATAAAAATTATGATCAAAATTAAATTTTCGAAATCAATTCAAAAACACTTTCATCTTATTCCTTGTCGGTTCCTGATTCCAAAAACATATAGATATGATATGTTTGGATTGAAAACACGCTCAGAAAGTTAAAACGAAGAGAGGTACAGAAAAGCGTGCTATCCTTCTCAGCGCAACTACTACCCCGCTCTTCTTGTCAATTTCACTGCCTTTGCCATGAGCGGTGGACTGACGATGCTACGAGTATACGGTCTTGCTGCGTTGCATTGCGTTCAGTTTCATTCTGTGAGTTCGACAGCTACTTGACTAAATGTTGTATTTTCGCCTTACGCGACTTGTTTTTTATTACCCGCTAAAACGGCTTCAAAAAGCGCCTCGTTTGGCTTCTGAGAAGAATGACACCTAAACCGTCCTGGTTCACCATGCCATAACGTCATTAATATGAAGCTGATTGTTCTTTCAAATGACATGCAAAACTTGTTTAGTTTCCACTGTTCGGATTTTTTTGTCGAATTGTTTTTGTGGGAACCATGCCTTTGTGAATCTGATTTTCGGGGTTATCTAAGATGTAGGTTCCTCTGTATAGACACTACCTCAAGTAAAATCACACTGCATAGACACTACCTCAAGTAAAATCACACTGTATAGACACTACCTCAAGTAAAATCACACTGTATAGACACTACCTCAAGTAAAATCACACTGTATAGACACTACCTCAAGTAAAATCAATCTGTTTGCTGAATAAGCTAGGGGAATAAATGGCCTTTCCAGTCACACTACTGATGTTTACAATAAACGGTCTCATCTGCTTTAGTTTATGACGGGTAGTATAGAATCTCACAGGACACACAGCTTGTTTTACAGGCATAGACACACACTTGAGAATCCATTTTTCTTGTATTCCAATTTTTCTTTTCATTTTCACCACCTTTTTCAAAAGTCCTGTAATTAACAAAAAATTATGATAATCTTAGATAAATAAATAAATGAATATATAAAATGAATAGATAAAAAAGGTCCAGTATCTTTTATAAACTTACCCCATATCCTTGGGCGAGCTTGGACCCTTTGAAGGGGATTGATTTGGTGGAGGCTGCATCCACGACTTCTGGTAAGCCGAAGAACACGTCCTCCCCGGGAGCCTTGCATTGCTCTGTCCGCACGTGAAACACAACAATTCATCAAACCTGTGTTGAAAGGTACCGTCCTTGTCGTTTAAGGGGGTAGACCTATCTAGAGTTGGGTGTATTGTTGTTTATTTTTGCTACATAGTAACATCTCAGTGGATTTTGGTGGGCATCTATGTCAGTTATGTAGCTTTTCAGGAACATAATTGGTTAGCTGATAGATTTTCACAAACATGAGCAAAAATAAATAAATAGATAATAATAACATTTTGCCAACCAAAAAATGTTGGTATCACTTTTTACACAATACGAGGGGCACTCGTTATGTTTTGCAACCTGGGTTTTCTACAAGACTTACAGCCAATCTGTCTACTCCAGTTTTTGGATGAATCCCTCCTGAGCGTGTACACATTGTACCATCCTCTTAACCCAGCTGTCCATGACACCCCAACACGTTGACTGGGGTATGTCAAAATTAACGCCCTCGGGAATGCTCGGGCATCTTTGGTGTTCTGGAACTGCTTTCCCTTCAACTGCCTCTTAAAGGAAGATAACCTAAACCAGTCACAGGGGTCTATGGCGTGAGAATATGATAGATAGGTAACAAGCTGAGCATCATTGGCGGCTAGAAAGTCAAGAGTTACAGCTGATGTGTGCGTGCTTGGTTTTTCGTGATTAGGCAGTAGACCACAGACATCCGTTTGGGAACGTCGTGTGCAACATACCAGAACAAAATTAGGCAAGCAGAGGCTGACATACCAGTCAGCAGTTATCGGTTGTCTGTCCTCAAGTGATATGGTGGCAACGTGGCCGGATTTTGCAAAGACATACGCTGTCACTTGTTAGGAAGCACTTCTGTTTATTTTGAATTGTGCTTGTGGGTTCTCATTTAGGAAGACCCACACCTCCAACTGTTGCTTCTACTTTGGGTCCTATTGGTTTTTCCATGTTTGGTCTTCTGTTACGATGTCCCAAACGCGAGGAAATCTCCTTCCGTCAAATGTTCATAGCATATGGTTGCACCAGTCCATCCTACCCCGCTTTTACTCTTCACCAAGGTTATGGGGGACCCAACGGTCACACCGTTTCCTTACGCCACAACAGCCGTGAAAACTACAAATGAGACTTTCCGATTAAATCTTCATTCTATCTTGTATTTCAGCGTATATAATTTCTGGGTCCTACTCAATCAGGGACTCTACCCTGGAGACGTTTTCTGGGGTAACGATTGTTGCCATTCGACCACAACGGTCAACGTTTTTTAACGTCCACGCGCCAGTAATAAACTATCTGAACCATCTGAAAACAGTGGCTTTCGGTTGAGATTGATTTCCAAAACAGTATTTTAAACTTAAAAAGCAGTCTTGGAAAGAGTTTACCTGTCAGTAGCTATAAAACATCATAGCTCGAAAATCTCTTCGCGAAAGGTCAACACTGCTTGCAGGAGACCCATCACCTTTACTGGACATCTTATTGCATTGAATGAAAACGGTTGCACGGAATCAAGTAATGTTTGTTGTCATAAGTCTTCCCAAAACTGGTCTTTGATGTAATGAAAAAAGCAAAGTAGTGACTTCATTACTTTGCCCAGGTTGCAAAATATAATGAGTCCCCCTCGTACTTCTTACACTTTTTATCCCTGAAAGCTGTACTTTGGAAAGGTGATACCAAAAAAAAGTTTACCTGGAGCCTGAACTAGGGAAAAGCAGGTGTGTTGCATATTACCAGTAAACGCCATGTACACAACTTAATAAAAAAAATTAATCTCCCCTTAGTATAAATTATGATATTTTTGATCTATCTGTTCGATTACAGTTTGGCTTGTTTAGAATCCAGCTATAGTTAAAATCTATTTCCAGTACAAATTACAAGGCTCTAGCATGAAAACTGAGAAAACTGTGGTGTAAAAACACCCTGAACAGTGGCGTTTTTGTAGAAAATCTGCATGCTAAAAGGGTTTAGTTTTTGTGTGCAATATAATAATGAGTAAAATAGGACCGGATTTTGAGTTTTGAGTTTTCAGGGTTGATACACACCTGCTTAGAACCCTCATATCTCCAGTTTGGATTGAAATTAATTGACAATTCAAACTGTAAATGAAAATAGACAGATTTAGCTTTCTAATGATGTCACACACTAGTAGGTTCTCAAAGAAAACTTTTTTTTCCAACTCCAGGTAGGTCTACCCCCCTTAAACGATTATGTAAGCTGAGCACAAGACCAAGTTTGAACGGAAAAGGATCTGTTATCCATGTCTGAGTTCGGTGGGTTATAGGCAAGGCAAGGCAAGGCAAAGAATTTATTTCAGAAAACCCCATACATGAATAAAAAAGATTATAACAAAAATTAAAAGGATGCAAACTTTCATGTTTCAACGTACAAATCAACTTATTCTGGTAAGGAAGAAAAATTAGATTTTATAATCCAAAAAATAGTTATTCACGGGCTTTGACTGTATACATTTGTCTGTATCATGGCGTAGACAAAACAACAACTGACTACCATATCTTTTCAAAACAAATTAGCAGATTTAAACTTCTTTTGAAATACATTTCATAAAGCGAATATATACATATAATTATACATATTTAAAAACACGAAAATACAAAGCATGCATCCTTAAAGGCACAGTAAGCCTCCCGTCAACCATCACAGATACTGTCAGGCTTTTACACACAGTACAAACACCCTTCCATGTGAACGCTCACCAAACGGGAACATCCTAGGTGCCCTCCGTAAAGAGCGAGTAATTTTCAAAGAATTTATTTTTGCGTGGTTTATTTTACCCCTTAGCCATCGTGAACCCGTGTGATGAAGTTTCCCTTTTTCACAATGTAGTCGTCAGTTAGTAATTTGAATGCGACTCGCTGTGAGCTTATCTGCAATAGCACGTTATTAAGTACCTCCAAGCACGAAACAAACGGCTGTGGTTCACAAGAACTCTAGCGATGGCTTTTGACTGTTCAGAGGAACTGGCCATAGGTATAAACCGTCGTCTGCTACGAGAACCACGACCTTGCGTGACCCTGCTTCCGGGCTTTTCTTTTTTCAAACTTTCAAAACTTCGAATTGTACTGATCTTGTCTTGATGAAAAAAGAATTCTTTTATGATTTAAGAATGTTTGTGTAACAAGCTGTCAATTTATTATTTAGATTTTAAAAGTTAGGTCTAGCGCCAAAACGCACCACGGTCCGATTGTCTCTGACACTCTCTCCGCAAAATTAATTCTTTGAAAATTGCTCGCTCTTTACGTAGGGCACCTAGGATGTTTGGTGAGCGTTCAAATGGAAGGGTGTTTGTACTGTGACAGTATCTGTGATGGTTTACGGGAGGCTTACTGTGCGTTTAAGCGCTCGTCAGTAGTGGTCTAAGTGGAGACCATGAGTGACATAAGCCTACGGAAGAACAGATACCCCAGATCTGGCCAGGTGTGTTTTTTTACATTTAGTCAAGTTTTGACTAAATGTTTTAACATAGAGGGGGAATCGAGACGAGGGTCGTGGTGTATGTGTGTGTGTGTGTGTGTGTGTGTGTGTGTGTCTGTGTGTCTGTCTGTCTGTCTGTGCGTGTGTGTGTGTAGAGCGATTAAATTCAGACCAAACTACTGGACCGATCTTTATGAAATTTCACATGAGAGTTCCTGGGAATGATATCCCTGGACTTTTTTTTCATTTTTTCGATAAATGTCTTTGATGACGTCATATCCGGCTTTTTGTAAAAGTTGAGGCGGCACTGTCACACCCTCATTTTTCAATCAAATTGATTGACATTTTGGCCAAGCAATCTTCGACAAAAGCCGGACTTCGGTATTGCATTTCAGCTTGGAGGCTTAAAAATTAATTAATGACTTTGGTCATTAAAAATCTGAAAATTGTAATTAAAATTATGTTTTTATAAAACGATTCAAAATTACTTTTATTTTATTCCTCATCATGTTCTGATTCCAAAAACATATAAATATGTTATATTCGGATTAAAAACAACATGAAATTTAAAAATATAAAAATTATGATTAAAATTAAATTTCCGAAATCGATTTAAAAACAATTTCATCTTATTCCTTGTCGGTTCCTAATTCCAAAAACATATAGATATGATATGTTTGGATTAAAAACACGCTCAGAAAGTTAAAACGAAGAGAGGTACAGTAAAGCGTGCTATGAAGCACAGCGCAATTGCTACCGCGCCAAACAGGCTCGTCACTTTCACTGCCTTTTGCACTAGCGGCGGACTACGTTCAGTTTCATTCTGTGAGTTCCACAGCTTGACTAAATGTAGTAATTTCGCCTTACGCGACTTGTTAGTTTTTTTGTTTGTTTAACTGTATAAGAGCCTCCTTTCACTTTTACACATTTTAGACATAATTCCACTAACGGCCTATTCTCCAGAGTTAGACTTTGTTTTGCGGATGTCATTTTGAAGATTGAAATTGTTTTGATCAGTTGCGAAATTAGTTCAGCCTCACGGCGTAGAAGCATAAATAGTATAATGCATAAGATTCTTCTTTTTTTCTGTGTGGGAAAGTTTTCATTCTTCTTAATTTTTTTCTCGAGCATTCATAAGTAAATCCGAAAGTAGTGGCATGCAGTGCTTTCTTTTTCCTCTCCTTTTTAGTGGATACATGGGAACATTTAAAGTATAGAAGTTTCCTTGCTAGACTGGAAATGGATATAATGTCAAGCCAAAACCGGACTTTTCAAAGATATCACATTTGTATATATCTGAGTTTAATTTTACATTTAATATAAAACAGTTATATCATGCAATCATTATACTGTCAATGGGGAAAAGGCGATATGCTTTCATATTGTGATCATACTTCTCAAACTGTCAATAATCTTTTAATTTTGCACAATTCTATGTTTTTAAGCTAAAAACTAATACTGTTGTTTCAACGCTTTTAAAAAAAATTGCTTCTTCTTGTTTGTTTGTTTTTTCTCTCTTTTTACATTTAGTCAAGTTTTGACTAAATGTTTTAACATAGAGGGGGAATCGAGACGAGGGTCGTGGTGTATGTGTGTGTGTGTGTGTGCGTGTGTGTGTGTAGAGCGATTCAGACTAAACTACTGGACCGATCTTTATGAAATTTGACATGAGAGTTCCTGGGTATGATATCCCGGGACGTTTTTTTCATTTTTTCGATAAATACCTTTGATGACGTCATATCCGGCTTTTTGTAAAAGTTGAGGCGGCACTGTCACACCCTCATTTTTCAATCAAATTGATTGAAATTTTGGCAAAGCAATCTTCGACGAAGGCCGGGGTTTGGTATTGCATTTCAGCTTGGTGGCTTAAAGCCGCAGTTTTGAAAGAATGTCTGCTATGTGCTACAGGGACTCGTTCCTCCAAGTCTGTTATCATTAGTTGTCAACACCCAGCTTCCCTATGCCCACAGGCTAATTTTCAGGCCGTCTCCAATTTCAGTCTTCGCATGGGCCATGGTTTGCTCGGTCCAGCAATCGGAGCATACTCCTGCTTATCTAAACAGTTCCCGAGACACTTGCTGGATGGAGGGTGTGGGTGTCAGTTGCGCATTTGGAGGCCATTAATCAGCCCCCACTCTCCCCACTCTTCCCCTCCATTTGAGATCTTCCCCCTGGGAGAAAAATTCCTGCTGATGTTCGCCTTTAAAAACTAATGAGTGAGTTTGGTCATTAAAAATCGGAAACTTGTAATTAAAATTATTTTTTTATTAAACGATCTAAAAACAATTTCATCTTATTCTTCGTCATTTTCTGATTCCAAAAACATATAGATATGTTATATTTGGATTAAAAACAAGCTCTGAAAATTAAAAATATAAAAATTATTATCAAAATTAAATTTCCGAAATCGATTTAAAAACAATTTCATCTTATTCCTTGTCGGTTCCTGATTCCAAAAACATATAGATATGATATGTTTGGATTAAAAACACGCTCACAAAGTTAAAACGAAGAGAGGTACAGAAAAGCGTGCTATGCAGCACAGCGAAACCACTACCCCGCTGAACAGGCTCGTCAGTTTCACTCCGTTATGCACAAGCGGCGGACTACGGTCATAGTGAAAAAATGCAGTGCGTTCAGTTTCATTCTGTGAGTTCCACAGCTTGACTAAATGTAGTAATTTCGCCTTACGCGACTTGTTTCAATTTATTTTTATTGGTTTTATTTTTTATTAAGCATTATACTGTATTTTTTGTTAATACTTGTGATGTTTTCCTTCCCTCTTTTTTCTCTTTATGTTTCAGTGTTAGATAAAAACGCTTTTTTAATTCATTTTCTCTAAAAACTGAAAATGTTTTTCTTTATTTATTTTGTTATTTATTATTTATTTATTTATTCATTTATTTATTTACATATGGATTGATTGATTGATTGATTGATTGATTGATTGATTGATTGGTTGAATTATCTATTTATTCATATATTTATTTATCCATTTATTTAAATATTGATTTGTTTATCTATGTTTGAATATCTACATTTAAGCCTAGTTTTCCTTTTCATTTCGTTGTTGGGGCGGGTAGAGAGGGACTTAAATCCATTTTTTTTTAAACCGAGACTTCATGCATTAAGTGATTGGCAAAGGTACACTCATGTTGTTTGGACTGCTTGCATCGCATGATCAATGTATTCGATAAAATGAAACAAAGAAAAAAAGCAAAAAAAAGCAATTAGAACAAAAAGAAAACACTCATACACACATTGGAAGAAAGCAGAACAGAAAAGGAAGAAAGTAGGAAAAGAAAAAAAAAACATGCGCAAAATCCGAACCTTAAAAAAGTGAAAGATTGTAAAAGTAAGTAAAAAATCGCAACGCTCTTGTTTACATTTGAAATATTTAACGCAGGAGAATTTCTCCAAGCAGCAACAACATAAGATTCAACAAAAATTCCTCAAATACGTACGTGCACTGGTGAGCGACGAAAGACAGACACTAAGAAAAATAGCGCACACGGCAAAGTGTGAGGACACAACTGCCAAACCCATTCTTGGTTTGAAGCGAAAAGTCATTCTTTGGACGAAGAAGTGAATTAAGAACCTGCAAAACCGGACAGAATGATGTGCACATTTTGCAGTTTGACCCAATTTATAGGAGTGTTGCATCCTTGTCCAAGGTCCGGTATGTCACCCATGGATGCATATCGAAGTCATCTCGGTAAATAGTTGCTTAAAAGTTATATAATTATGCAACGAACATTTTGTCAACAAGTGAGCAAGAAGTTTTAAAGGGACAATCCTTGGTTTAAACAATTTTATTCAGAAAAATTACAGATAACAAAGCCGCATACAATCAATAAATAAATGGAGCACAACAAGCAAAGCTTACACACGTGCTTTTAAAAGCAATATAACTGTTAAGACCATCCATCCATCCATCCATCCATCCATCCATCCATCCATCCATCCATCCATCCACTTGCACACATACCAACCATCGACATCCGCATGCCGCATGTATTGTTTATATTTATGGCCAAAAGTTTTTATTATCTATACGTTTTAGGATTGTGATAGATGCATTGGTTACTTTCTCTTACCAGCAACTCATGTGCGCGAGAGTGTGTGTGTGCGAGTGTGTGTGTGTGTGTGTGTGTGTGTGTGTGTGTGTGTGTGTGTGTGTGGGTGTGTGTGTGTATGTGCAGTATGGATGTGGCGGACGTGCCTGTCTGGAGTACTTTGGGTGTTCTTACTTCGTATGTTTTACTGTTCTTATTTTTGTTTTTTAAGGTTGTTGTCATATGTTGTTTTGGTTGTTTTAAGAGCAGATGAACCACCATTTTCCATCTGTTGTAATTAATTGTAAATTCTTGAACATAAATGTTGTTACGCATTTATGTTATGTTTAAGACAGTGATGTTATGTATGGTAGTGTCATTAGTGATTCATGGATTAAGTATAGCTTGGGTATTGACTGTGGACGGAATGTGAATGTAGAATGAACGAGAGAGATGATACATGACTGTTTAGAAAGAAGAGATGGTTTGAGAGAATGTTGTATTAAGACTTGGGTTAATTCTTTAGGAGTTTCCATGAGGAGTTTCCATGGAGTGTACGAGGGGCGGACCTCACACGGGAGAGCGCAGAACGATGGTGGCGAAAGAGACCACATCGGCGCAGATGGCTGGACGGAGGAGTATCCATCGTTACCGGTCGTAGAGACGACGGTTCTTTTCACTAATGGCGAAAGTGTTTCTCGGGGAGAAACGTGAAGGGTGCATGTTGGCATCTATAAGGAGAGTTTCTGGGAATTCATCATCTACGTGGATTCAGCGGCACAAGGATGTGTAAATGACGACATGCAGTGAGCCGTGATACGAACTCGTGAGTGTCTGTCAACACCTTAACTTGTGCAGTAATGTATTATTGAGATAGTATCTTTATATCATTTAATCACATGTATTGAGTGATTGCGATAAGATTGTGTGAACTGTGTGGTCGAGATGTTGATTGGTATTGATGTTTTGAGGTGAAGAATTGTGTTGTAATTTGTGAAGAATTAATAAGTCTGTATCCTCCCAAATTCTGTGTTTGAAGTGTGTAGTGTGAAGAGTGAAGAGTCAGTGTAATTAGATAGGGCAGAACACGTATACATAAAAGTAACTCCTTTATTCGCACTATAATCCACTTCATGACAACGTGCACGTATAGCGTCATAACATGCATCTTATCGTCATTACATGTCTCTTTTACGTCACACGTTTGCCAGGATCTGTGTGTGGACCAAGTCTGTCCGACGCATACGAGTGACGTCAAAACCTACACGTCCTGGCTACACGTACTGCTATCTAGACCTCTGTAATAAATTATCCTTCTTGTCGACAGATATCGAAATTGCTATCAATATGGGATGGTCTACAAGAGAATCCGTTCGGGTATCCTCGGGGATTCATGTCTGTGATTTATCATAGCTTAGGCAGTCACTCCCATTTTTTGTCAAACTGTAGTTTGATACCAGAGGTCGAATTCAAAGCCTACTGTGCTCAGTCTTTTTCTTTTATTTGTCTCATTATCTGTCCACTATAAAGACCATAAGCCATGATTAGGTTGACGTACCTGTGAATGGTTCGTTTTGTCAAAAATTAAACTTTCCATTACTATATAAACGTTCTTGTTTTATTTTTTTTTATTTTGAATACAGGGTGTAGTTGCTCCACTAATTGACCAGGGCGCACAC
>NC_090248.1:37577404-37602404 GCF_037325665.1 Littorina saxatilis
TATAGCGCTTCTCCACAGCTCGAAGCGCTTTATGAGTTCAATTTACAAGTTCAATGAAAAACACAACACGATATATACAACTAATACAATTTGTCTCAGATGAAAAAGAAAATACTCATCAAAGAGCACATATACATGCTTGCATAAAATACAAAGAATCACATTGTTCAAAACTGCACTTGTCAAACCACTTCTCAAAAAACCTAGTCTTGATGTCAATATTTTGAAGAATTATCGTCCTGTATCTAATTTATCATTCTTGTCCAAAGTTTTTGAAAGGGTAGTTTTGAAGCAGCTGTTGTCATATTTGAACACCCATGATTTGATCTCGCATTCTCAGTCCGCTTATCGCCCTTCTCACTGTACTGAAACAGCCCTACTTAAAGTAATCAGTGACATTCTGTCTGCTCTGGATGGTGGTGATGTGTCAGTGCTTACCCTACTTGACCTTTCTGCAGCGTTCGACACGATTGACCATGTCACGCTTCTCCATAGACTTCAGACTCTGTACGGCATCTCCGGTCCACCGCTGGCATGGCTTGAGTCCTATCTCATTGGCAGGACTCAGGCTGTGCTTGTCGATGGCCAGATGTCTGCTCCAGCCCCACTTTCTTACGGCGTTCCTCAAGGTTCAGTACTCGGTCCCATTCTTTTCATCATGTACAATAAGCCCCTCTCCACACTGATTCGAAACCATTCTGTTTTAAATCAGTCTTTTGCTGATGACACCCAGCTGTATAAACCCAGTCCCCCTGCAGGGACACATTCCGCCATCCAGACCATTCAGACATGCATCACTGATGTTAAATCTTGGATGGTCGATAACAAACTTAAGCTGAATGATGATAAGACTGAAGTCTGCCAGCATCAGTCCCTCTCCGCACCAAACTCTATGGGAGCAGACAAGACCTGGAAGCCACGACGTCATTCGTCTCGCAGACTAAACTGATGGTGTGACGGCGAACGCAAGAAGAAGAAGAAGACTGAAGTCTTACTGTGCAAAAAGAAGAACACTACATTTCCCTCTCCCCAACCTGTTTCTGTTCAAATAGGCAACACCGACATTCTTTTCTCACCATCAGCTAGAAACCTTGGATTCGCCCTTTCATCTGACATGACCCTTAACAAACATATATCTTTAGTCTGTAGAGCAGCTTATTTTGAGCTTCGTAAGATCAGCACCATTCGCCACACACTCTCCTCTCAAACAACTAACACTCTTGTCTGTGCCTTTGTTCTTTCTAAACTTGACTATTGCAACTCTCTTCTCTCTGGCTGTCCTCTGTACCTCCTGCATAAACTACAAAAAGTCCAAAACTCGGCAGCACGCCTCATTCTCAAAGCACGAAAACGAGATCACGCAACACCACTCCTTCGCACACTGCACTGGTTACCTATTCAAGCCCGCATTGACTACAAACTGTCCACCCTCTGCTTCATCTTCTTTTCTGGCTCGTCTCCTGCTTACTTCTCTGAACTCCTCACCGTCTATTCTCCAGCAAGACAACTCCGTGCCTCTTCTGACTGTAGCATCCTTACCATTCCACACACCAAAACCAAAACATACGGACAACGCACTTTTACTTTCTGCGCACCCACACAATGGAATTCTCTCCCCTTTCACATCCGCCACTCTCAGTCACCCCAAGCATTCAAACGAGCACTTAAAACACACCTCTTCAAGAAATACAACCCCTGATTTTGTTTTTCTCAGTCCATCAGTAGGCTACATGTAGTGTATTTGTTGTTTTAGTGATAATGTGATAATGTATATAAACATCAAGGGCTGTTTTCAGAATTGTTGATAACATGTTCTGTTTGATTAAGGGTATTCAGCTGGTATTTCCTTGTTTTCACTACCTATTTTATTCATGTTTTTATTACTTAGTTAGTGGAAGAATTTTTTGTAATGTATGTTTGATGGTGTATGCTTTTATGTTCACAACTCACGTAAAATCATTTATGCAACACACTAAGACCAGACCAAAGTTGAGATTGAAATGGGCACTTTATTTAATAAAGCGCCAGAGTGGATGAAAATATATACATGACAAAATAAGGTGGTCCACCAAACACACACACACACACACACACACACACACACACACACACACACACACACACACACACACACACACAGTAACATTGTACAACTTACTCTCACATTCAAGCGGGACCACCAACAAAACGTATCATCAAATAAACAACATTTCACGTGGTCAAGCAGGTGACCACAAACACAAATCTTCACATTTTAACACTCTCGGTCGTTCGTACATCTCGGTAATAGTTGTGTCACACAAACTCGGGGAACGCCCAGCGCACGGTGGAAATAGGAGGCCGACGCCACTATGTTTGACGACAGCTCTTCCACATCGCATGAATGCACACGATCGTTGTCGCCAATCATGACAACAAGAGTGTCTGGCTTCACCCGGCGCACTTTCCGAACAAAGGCGGGGCTTGTCAAATCCTTGACTCGTGCCCCACCCATGCCGTGGAAATGCACCGAGGCTCGCTCAACACACACACACACACACACACACACACACACACCAGGTCAGTTAAGTATAGAGAATAATGTTTGGGAGAGAGCTAATCGGCGACGAAATGTTGTTTGAAGAGGTGTGTCTTGAGGTTGGTTTTGAAGGAGGGGAGTAGACGGGCGCAGTGGCGTGGTGGTAAGACGTCGGTCTCCTAATCGGGAGGTCGTGAGTTCGAATCCCGGTCGCTGCCGCCTGGTGGGTTAAGAGTGGAGATTTTTTCCGATCTCCCAGGTCAACTTATGTGCAGACCTGCTAGTGACTTAACCCCCTTCGTGTGTACATGCAAGCGCAAGACCAAGTGCGCTCGGAAAAGATCCTGTAATCCATGTCAGAGTTCGGTGGGTTATAGAAACACGAAAATACCCAGAATGCCTCACCCGAAATCGGCGTATGCTGCCTGAATGGCGGGGTAAAAACGGTTATACACGTAAAAATCCACTCGTGCAAAAAACATGAGTGAACGTGGGAGTCTAAGCCCATGAACAAAGAAGGTGAAGGAGGGGAGCGACTGACTGTTTCGAACATTGTATGTTTGTCTGTCTGTCTGTCTGTCTGTCTGTCTGTCTGTCTGTCTGTCTCTCTCTCTCTCTCTCTCTCTCTCTCTGTATGTGCTTAATGGTATGTTTCTTTGTTTATTTGTTTGTTTGTGTGTGTGTTGTAATAACAGATATGTAAACTGATTCATTAGGTATTCGTTGTGAGTAATTGAAAACAGAACAATTTTGCTTCCATTGAAAATTAATTTGCGCTCAACAATGTCAGTTGTGTCGCTGTGGCTTTTTTGTAAGTTATCTTTATGAAATACCCATCTATCTATATATATATACGACTAGTGTCTGTGTGTCTGTGTGTCTGTGTGTATGTGTGTCTGTCTGTGCGCGATGCGCGGCCAAGGTTCTCGATGGATCTGTTTCACATTTGGTGATCATATTCAGGTACACCCTGGACACAACCTGGTCGATGAGATATTTCAACACGTGCTCTCAGCTGAACCGATTTTGGTGTTTTTTTGGTCTGGATCCACTATACCAGTAACTCTTCCTTATCTTCTCCAGTGTTTTCAGCCGCGATTATCTCCCTTCCTCCGTGTGGCGTCAGTCCATATTCCCGTTACTACGTTATTATTTTTGGAAGGTCACTGCACGTTACTATTTTTAGAAGGTCTCCAGTGTTTTGCGCGTTTATCTCCTTTCCTTCGTGCGCCGGCGAAGCCTGGTATTCGGCTCTACTTTTTCCCGACAAAGCCGGTACCCGGCGAAGCGGGTAATCATCTAGTTCAAGATATATGTCCTATTTTTAAAAATCGATAAGAAGCACTCAATTTTGATGGAACACTTTGAGATACCACAAACGGGGAAGCGCTGCATTGATGCGAGGACGCAACGGGAGTCAAACTCCTTTCCTTTTGGTTTCAAGACTTGTTTTACACGTACGTGAGAGGCCGTTCATCGCCCACGCTTGCGATTTTTGTTCTTTCCACTGACACGGAGTATCCGCGTCAGGTTTTTGTTTTGGGTTGGTTGGTTGGTTGTGTGTATGTGTGTGTGTGTGTGTGTGTGTGTGTTTATGTGAGCATGTGTGTGTGTGAGTGTTTCAATGTGTTTGTGTGTGGGGGGGAGGGTCACTGTCTGTGTGTGCGTGTGCGCGCGTGTGTGTTTGTGTGTGTGCGTACGAGCGTGCTTGCGTGTGTGCTCTCTCTCTCTCTCTCTCTCTCTCTCTCTCTCTCTCTCTCTCTCTCTCTCTCTCTCTCTCTTTTGCCCTTAAAAGAAAGATTTAAATCAAATAAAGGCGTGCTTTTTCACAAAATCCTTTCAGGCCATGCACCGAGTGCTTTCATTACAAAATTTAAAGCCAAACCAAGCCGAAAATTCAACGTCCCCATTCCGCGGATAGATCTCTTTAAATCAAGTTTAGCTTATTCTGGCAGCGTTTTGTGGAATTCTCTCCCGGAATCAGTTCGAGTCCCAACAAGTCTCAATACTTTCAAAAAACACCTCTCATTACATTTAATGTCAAATTACGAAAAGTCACAGTGATGGAAGACTTCGTTCTGATTATTTTCATATTGATCATATCTGTCCATAAAGCATCAGTGTTTCATAACGCAAGAATGTATGTATAGCCTACAACGTGTATATAGTCATGTGAATAGTTTTTCTGCCTTTTTTTTATTTTTTAATTTGTTATTTTTTTTTACTGTCATGCTTATCTTTTGTAATTGTTTTACGTTTGTATATATATATATGTATTTAAGATTAGAATAGTCCCTCTCTGGGCGAGGGCTGGTTGAAAAGAAGCTCGTTTATATTGCTTATGCCACAACCCTCGTAAAATAAAATTTGAGTTGATTTGATTTGATTTGATATCTCTCTCTCTCTCTCTCTCTCTCTCTCTCTCTCTCTCTCTCTCTCTCTCTCTCTCTCTCTCTCTCTCTCTCTCTCTCTCTCTCTCTCTCCAGTTACGACTTCAACTTGATCGATGAATGATTGAACGATCAGGATAGGAGTCACTGTGTCAAGACTAGTTTACACCACTTCACTTACATTTCATCGCCAGGTTTTCCCCTCAGTTCGCTGCCTGCCCACTCGGAGTCGGTTTACCTCAGCCAAAGTACAAAATAGAATTTCGAATAATTTGCATATTTCCGTCATTTGAAAACTGGACGACTGCAATTTTTCTTCAAGAAATGGGCTATTAGGTTATATACAACAGGATCTTCCTTTTTTTTACCTCATATGCAATAATGATATATAATAAATGTTATAAAACATCTGAAATGACATTGAACGCGGTGTTCTAAACCATCTACTTCCTTCTTCACAATTGCATTATTATATACCAGCTTTCCTTTTTTATGAGCGTAGAAGGATATTAAGTGAAAATAATTATAAACAGGTCGCGTAAGACGAAATTACTACATTTAGTCAAGCTGTCTAACACACAGAATGAAACTGAACGCACTGCATGTTTTCACCCAGACCGTATTGCATCGTCAGTCCCCCGCTCGTGGAAAAGGCAGTGAAATTGACAGGCAGTATAGCGCGGTAGTGATTGCGCTGAGCGAGATAGCACGCTTTTCTGTACCTCTATTCTTTATCACTTTCTGAGCTTGATTTTAATCCAAACATAACATATCTATATGACATTTTTCACCGGCACGGTTGGCCTAGTGGTAAGGCGTCCGCCCCGTGATCGGGAGGTCGTGGGTTCGAACCCCGGCCGGGTCATACCTAAGACTTTAAAATTGGCAATCTAGTGGCTGCTCCGCCTGGCGTCTGGCATTATGGGGTTAGTGCTAGGACTGGTTGGTCCTGTGTCAGAATAATGTGACTGGGTGAGACATGAAGCCTGTGCTGCGACTTCTGTCTTGTGTGTGGCGCACGTTATAATTATGTCAAAGCAGCACCGCCCTGATATGGCCCTTCGTGGTCGGCTGGGCGTAAAGCAAACAAACAAAAATATGACATTTTTTGAAAAAAAGAAAACAAGTCTGGGGATATCGTACCCAGGAACTCTCGTGTGAAGTTTCATAAAAATCGGTCCGGTAGTTTTCTCGGAATCGCTCTATACACACGCACGCACGCACACACACACATACACCACAACCCTCGTCTCGATTCCCAGCCTATGTTAAAACATTTAGTCAAAACTTGACTAAATGTAAAAAGAGATAGAGAGAGAATAAAACTGAAAAAAAGATCCAAAACTCCAGCGCCTCGGAATCAACATCACACACACACACACACACACACACACACACACACACACACACACACACACACACACACACACACACACACACACATGTTGTTGTAGTTGTTTTTTTGTTGTTGTTTTTGTTGTCGTTGTTCTTGTTTTCGTATACAATTTACATTGCAAAATTTCATTTAATTTGATTTGCCAAACACGTCAATTTGTGATGCCTCACTGTTGGTGTGTCTGCATTTTGCTGCTTGGTCAGTGTGCTTTGGTATGTTTTACTTATTGATCTGTCTTTTTTGTTGTTGTATTCTTGTTTGTTTCTGTTCAGCTAACAAAGAGGAAAATCCGCAATCGACGTTTCATTATGAAAATCATAAAAACGACAGATTTATGGGGTTAATATGTTCTGAGAAACTATTTTACCCCATTCGTACGTAAATGCGCTGTCGCAGTGTATTTTTTAACACCCGGAAATCTACAAAGATCCGGAATCAGAACAGCCTACAGCAATTGGTTTTTCTGACGCCGTAAATTAAGCATTCATTGATGTGAATCATCTCAAATATCATTGTCTGTGTCAATGGACCCTTATGTTCCGGTCCAGTTCGTTGGGTTTTGTGTGTGATTAACGCCTAATTTGCATAAATTTCCATTCTCATTATTTTTTCACGCGTGGGTTGGGTCGATACACCCTGTTTTTGCCCTGTAAATAACACGAGCCCTGTCGGATATTGCAGTGTATATTGTACGATGACATAGCCAATGGAAAAGCGTACAGCACGACACACCCCCTTTGCCAACCAATCAATGTCCACTGCACTACAGGATTGTCTTAGTGTAGATGAGAGCCCCGAGGGGTTAGATTCTTTTGAAGTTAGTTTGCTCCCTGCAGGCTGCCTGCCTGAAGGTTTGATATTAATTCGGAACAGCCTCGACCTCTCGAATTGTGAGCGTTCACAGAGTAAAATGATGTCGAAGTAATGATGATAGAAAATGGAGGCCGACTTGCACAAAACATTGTTCACAAAACATCAAACGTGTGTGGGTGTGGGTGTGTGTGTGTGTGTGTGTGTGTGTGTGTGTGTGTGTGTGTGCGTGCGTGCGTACGTGCGTGTGTGTGTGTGAGTGTGTGTGCATTTCGTTTTGACTTTCACACCGTTTCTTTATATACTCATCGAACAAACACAAATATTCAAATATAATGCACTATGATTTTGTTCAGTTTAAAAGTGTCCATAAAAGAAAACAGTGTGAAATACCGGTAAATACCAAATCCAGACTCACTCAGAAAACAGTGTGAAATACCGGTAAATACCAAATCCAGACTCACTCAGAAAACAGTGTGAAATACCGGTAAATACCAAATCCAGACTCACTCAGAAAACAGTGTGAAATACCAGTAAATACCAAATCCAGACTCACTCAGAAAACAGTGTGAAATACCGGTAAATACCAAATCCAGACTCACTCAGAAAACAGTGTGAAATACCGGTAAATACCAAATCCAGACTCACTCAGAAAACAGTGTGAAATACCGGTAAATACCAAATCCAGACTCACTCAGAAAACAGTGTGAAATACCGGTAAATACCAAATCCAGACTCACTCAGAAAACAGTGTGAAATACCGGTAAATACCAAATCCAGACTCACTCAGAAAACAGTGTGAAATACCGGTAAATACCAAATCCAGACTCACTCAGAAAACAGTGTGAAATACCGGTACTCACTCAGAAGAAAGTTAACTGAGGGTGCAAACACGAAATCGCATTCAGTTTAATAATAAAAATCGCAACATCATTTTGTATTTTTCTCCAATTATTAACAAGATGATCGGCCAGATTCAAGACACGAATGTGTGTCTGTTCAGTCACAGCATCGAACCACTTATTAAAAAACAAGAATGGTTTTCATCATCGAGAATATCGACCACGCGGTTTTTGAAGACTGTTTTTTTATTTATTTTTTTATTTGTCAGTCCATGTACTTCAAAGACCACTATGTTGACGTTCCAGTTAAGCTTCGTTTCCACAACTCAACCATTCTTGATAAATACACACACAAAAACAAGAATGGTAGGTTATCAGAACGTTTGATTTATTTCTACGTGAGCATAAATTGAACGTTGGAATCACCTATCAATGATTTATTTCTACGTGAGCATAAATTGAACGTTCCAATCACCTATCAATGATTTATTTCTACGTGAGCATAAATTGAACGTTCGAATCACCTATCAATGATTTATTTCTACGTGAGCATAAATTGAACGTTCGAATCACCTATCAATGATTTATTTCTACGTGAGCATAAATTGAACGTTCGAATCACCTATCAATGATTTATTTCTACGTGAGCATAAATTGAACGTTCCAATCACCTATCAATGATTTATTTCTACGTGAGCATAAATTGAACGTTCCAATCACCTATCAATGATTTATTTCTACGTGAGCATAAATTGAACGTTCCAATCACCTATCAATGATTTATTTCTACGTGAGCATAAATTGAACGTTGGAATCACCTATCAATGATTTATTTCTACGTGAGCATAAATTGAACGTTGGAATCGCCTATCAATCATGTGTGTTTAATCTAAAGTTTGGAACGTTAGCAGTCTATCTGATTTTGGATTTTAAACCATTCCTGTTCTTTGATGCTTGATTTTGGAGTGTTAACAGTCTACTTTGATCTTTTTTGGATTGGTTTCTTTATATATATAAAACTATTTTTTTTATTTTTTTGCAAACCACTGGTAAGAATTTCGTTTTCATATATTTTTGAAAGCGGATGATAATGAAACAAAAATATGAGACGCTTGCGCAAGGTTTGAATATACATGTACTAACTTTTATGACAGATTTGTGATATATACAAAGAAACAAAACACCCACCTCTTTTTGACTGAATGTGGCTTACCCACAGAGGCAATTAGAATATTGCAATCAAACTATCAGTGAGATTTCGACTGTGAACACCTTTTTCTCCCTTCATTCTGATTTCATAATATACACGAAAACATTAACACAATAAAATTAAGCAGCAGCTGTGCGAAACATGAAAGACGTTGGAGTTTGATGTATAATATGTTGACGCCTATGAGATCGTAAGTGTCAATCGTTGATCCGTAATCCGTTGATCCGTAATCCGTTGATCAGAAGTTTTGGAACAGTGTGAGGTCTATGAAGGCGTCACGCAGGTCTGAGCACAGTTCAAACCCGTTACTGAAACCAGTCATGCAAAACAGCCAATCAATCAATCAATCAATTCGTTTATCAATCAATAAGTCAACTTCAGAGTTTTTCAGTTAAACAATCAACTGATATTGGTCATCTTGCGAACCACTATTGCCAGACGAAAGAGAGAACATCTGAAGCAGGACAAATATTCAAGACAGGCATGTATACAAACACGCGCTTGCACGCACGAACGCACACAGATATTAAACATAAGGGGCTCCGCTCACATATGTAACTTCAGCAGGACCGACGACGCACTGTAGCTTATCCCAGCCCGCTACACGTTGCATGAAAGGAAAACAGGCCAAGTACTCGTCATAATCCTTATCGCGGCATAAATAATAGGCCGTGCGTCGTCTGTGCCGCTGAAACTGCGCAGGTATATTCTGCCCATAATAGGTAACATTCTTCTGGAAAATATATAACAACACACTTATAAACAAAAAGACAGACAGACAGAGAGACGGACAGACACATCAACAGATACACAGGAAGACACGGAGTTAAAGAGGCAGACATACAGGGAGACAAACACTCGACGAGGAGAGGCACAGTGGTTTCTGAGGCAGATATGCCATACTATACCTGTTATTGGGGATTTCAAACGCCCTGCTCTGCACTTTAAGAACAGCCTTTACTTGACAGCAAACGTGGGCCAACGTCATTCTTCGGATGTCAGCAAGCTGATCTGTAACGTTATGACAACATGGTTTTCATCAATTCGCCAGTCACGCAGTTTGCTTTTCACCGTTTTATTATTGAGTCTAACCCGTCTCCGTTCCGGCCTGGGTTCGAACCCGTGACCCAAGGATCACAAGTCAAGAGCTCTATCAAACGGTCGATGGATGGAATGTTCATACGTGAGTCTTGAAGGCTGTGCCTCTTGTAAAATATAGTTTCTTCCTACAGCCCCGCTCTTTATCCCCAGCAGAAGTACTGCTTGTCTCGTGTTTGCTTAAAGCCTGATATCAATGGATCTTTTCGGAATCTGAGCAGCTCTCGCGAGATCTCCGCGAGACATGCTCTCCGTTATTCTTCGAAAGTCACGAGAACTTCGATCTTTGGCCTTCGCAGCTCTCGCGAGATATCCGTACAGCACGCTTTGCTATGCTTTGACATTTGCAAGAGCTTGTGAGAGCTTGGAATACCGATAAACGTCCATGGCCGAAATCGGAGGTGCAGGACCCATGCGGTACCTAACTGCTGCCCCACGTATAAAACCGATAGGGTTTATTGGGCGAAGTCGATTTCTGCACGAAGCTTTGGCACTGAATTTTCGGTATAAGACTTTCACACAGACTTCGCGAAGTCAACTTCGGGCTCAATGAAGGAAGGCCTTTACAAACAGATTCCCACGGACTGACCAGAGGGGTCAACCTACCATCAGTGAAGCCCTCCGGCATGCGGTCAGTCTCGAAGTAGAACCTGTCGCCATACTTGAGAGCGTGGAACTGGTTGCCCAGGAGACAGGCCAGCGTCCCACCAACCAGCTGACCCGGCTCACGTGGTTCCGACATGATGCCGCTGAACAGGTCAATGTCATCAGGTGAGCTGTAGGGGAAACAAAAAGGCAACGCATCAGTAGCCGAAATACGTCCAGCTTTACAGAAGAAAACGGATAATTTATTTTGTGCAGACATTTTCAGGTTTAAAGAAAAATAACATAGAACAAAAGAACAAGTCCTTGGAAGCGCTTTCTACGATCTGTCGACTTGAAAGTAAAAGATTGACACTGAAAACCAGGGTCAGTTTGAGATCTGAACGATATTTCGGATGTACAGCGAACTAAGTAAAGACGGTCATCATTCGCAAACAGAGACTGTGACCTACTTGTACACTTGTTCGAAGACAAGAGCGACGTCTGCCGGCAACTGGTCGAATCGTGTCAGCTTCGGTAACCCACAGAACTGTCGGAACTTGTTGTAGGGAGGTAAGCCGTGGTCACGACCTCTCTGGATGTTCAAGGCCACCAGGTCAAGGCCGCGGCTGGGTTTACCGTTGTTCTCAGGCTCGAACAAATGACCTTGAAAAAATACGACCTCGATATTGGAGTGCGGCAATTTAAGCAGAAGAGTACAACAAGAAAACACAAGTGACCGAATCACCATAGATTTACAATATTTAAACCACTGAAAGCAGCCTCTAGTTCCCCCCCCTCCCTACACCCCCCCTAAAAAAGAAATAAATGCCAAACACTTAACATAAAAACGAAACTAAATGTACCGTTCTCTTCCATACTGCCAGTTTCATTAAAACTGACTATGTGCAATGGTTTCTGTCCGTTCTATTTTGTTCTATGTCGATTCTTTCCCCGGTTCATGAACTTTTTTGATTGGGTTATACACGTTCAATATTGGTTTCCCACAGTGGCAAACTGAAATGAAATATAATGAAATTGAGAGCGTCGAATTAACACGTACATGTACAAGGCATTTTGCTGAATTGTTCAGACACCACTGCAAACACACAGTTTTGCAGGCAGCTGCGCAATTACTTCGCAAAAAAGAGCCTCAAACAGAGTAACAGTTGAAAATTATGTGAGTTACATAGTGCCCACCAATATTCTAGATACATGGATCCTATTTATGATTTCCTCATAAGTTAATGGATCTTCCGAATATTTTAAGGATAGAACAAAAGCTTTATACAACTTGAAAATACTTCCTTCCCATTGCACTTACACTTTTTTGGTTGTGTATGATGGGCGGAAGTGACCTTTGAGGTGAGCGTCTTTGGCATGGAAACAAAACATGGATCGGGATATGGACTTCTAATCTTTATGAATGCCATCATGATCACAAAATGTTTCTCCATATAAATTATTCTTATTTTTCTTTCGAAGCCCTCTTGGTATACAACTTTTCTTCCCGGAAGGAATGATGGTCGTATTGAAAAAATAATTACCTGTGACTTCACCGGTGAAGAATCTATCGAAGGTCTGAGCACCTTGAGTCCTGAGCGGACTGACCAGGGACTGAAGAACGTCGTTGAAGTTGTTGAACAGTTCATCCGGGCGGTTGAACAGTTCGCGCAAAGGACGATTTCTGAAAAAGTCACGAAGTGTCTAAAAAGGGATGTTCAAGCGGGACATAATCTTCTGTTATAAAGGTAAATTACTACGTGCTCACAAAGAAGCACGGAATGAACTACAGGATTGTGTTGAAACCAATGGTTTAAATTGTGGTGACAGCATTCATTTATATCTGCGTATTTTCCACAATAATGATGAGGACAAGGCAAAGCAAAGCAAGAGAAACCAAGCCGAAACAAGGCAAGGCAAGACAAAAAAAGCCAAGCCGAGCCGAGCCAAGACAAGACAAGGCAAGGCAAGGCAAGGCAAGCCAAAGCAAGTCAAGCCTTAACAACCCTAGCCATATCAAGCCAAGTCAAAACAAGGTAAGCCAAGCCAAAGCATAACAAGCCGAAACAAGGTACGCCAAGACTAGCCAAGACTAACCAAAACAAGACAAGTCAAGACAAAACAAGGCGGGCTAAGCCAAGACAAGCCAAGACAAGACAAGCCAAGACAAGACAAGACAAAAATCAAATTCGCTTCTGTCAACAGAACTTAAAAGGCTTCATCTGAATCACACAAAGAAGAATTACCTGCAGTCATCAAATAACGCGTTTAACAAGGAGGTATTTACCTGCCGCCGATGACAAACTGCCGTGGAATCAGCGAGTGCCCGAAGCGGAAAGCAGCCGTAGAGAATGCGTTAGTTATGCGGGGGTCGACACTCGCCACGTATTGAGATCGGGAACCCGTCTGAATCCCGAACTCGCGCATCGTTCTTCGGCCGATGATGATGGGAAGCCACTCGTTGTAGTGGATGTTTTGAATAATGGCGATGAGGATCTTTCTGGTTAGCTGAAAAATCTCTTCATCAGTATCATTGGGTCTCAGGAGATCCAGTTCTCGGGCGATCCTGTTGTGGAGACGAACGAACACGGTGTGTATGGTAGCAAGACCTGGCTGCTCGTTAACCCTCGTGTCTCCTGTAACAGAGATGATTTCAATGTGAGATGAGCCGAATGATTCCAATTTTCGCGGTTTCCGGAAACTGCGTGATCTGTGAGATGCGCATGCGTGCGAATAGCCGTTACCCGTATGTACGCAGTAGCTTTTAAAACAGAAAAATGTTGCTCTGCAAAATCTGGACCAGAAAAGTGTCCCAAAGTCAAGGAAGCTGCTGCGAGATACCAAACATTGCACACGGAAAGAACCGCGGCAGTGCATTCAAACTGAGGAAAACTCATGGTAAAAAGTGATGATTAGATTTAGACTTTGAAATTCGACTCATACTGTAAATCTAACTTTCGTTGTCAAGGAACATAATAAATATATGGTGGACTGTCGATGGAAAGAATTAATTTGAAACATTATTTGTAAACTTTTACCAATGTTCCCACTTAAAACATCATCTTTGCATCCATTTAACATATGACTCAAACCATCCGGACGACTTCTTTTGCGACACAAACAAGTAGCCGTCTTTCCATTCTTCCCTGTTACTCATTGATAGTGCTTCGTATGTCCTGTTCATGCATTTTAAACATTACATCGAAACTAAGGGCTAGTGACGTATAACCACTTTTGATTTTGAGTTTTTAAATCTGTCAATGCACGCCAATTTTGTGTCATCTCCAGTTGAAGGTTCTTGTCATCTGATAGGTTTTTTGTTTGTTTTTTCATGTATTGAGGAGAAGACAAGAATTTAACAAGAACAAAAATCCTCTCTCATTTTTGGTTTTCGCTTCAGTTTTTAAGACATTGTCGTCACGATTTATGCAGCTCACTGTATACCAGAGGATTACACGTCACAAACAAATGTACACATACAAGCAAGGTTTCTCATCATGTCCTAATGTACCTTGCCACATGGGACTGGGTGGCCGAGTGGTAACGAAACTTGCGCTCGGAAGCGAGAGGTTGCGTGTTCAGGCCTGGGTCAGGCCGCAATTTTCTCCCCCCTTTCCTAACCTAGGTGGTGGGTTCAAGTGCTAGTCTTTCGGATGAGACGAAAAACCGTGGTCCCTTCGTGTACACTACATTGGGGTGTGCACGTTAAAGATCCCACGATTGACAAAAGGGTCTTTCCTGGCAAAATTGTATAGGCATAGATAAAAATGTCCATCAAATACCCGTGGGACTTGGAATAAAGTAAAAAAATTCCATCTCACACGGCATTAAGTCTCAGGAAACATGAATACACGCATGCAGGAAAAAAAAAGAAGAAAAAAATATGGGTAGCGCCGTATGTATGGCAGCTCGCTTTCCCCGGGGAGAAAGTAGCCCGAATTTCCATGAGGGTAACCTCACTGGACTGTAAATCTTATCCAATCCAATCCAATCCAACAATTAGGGGTTTTAAGCCATTACACGTTGCAACAACATCAACGAGTCACACAAACACAGTCACAGATCCATTTATTGCTTTTTAGAATGAACAATCAAATTCTACAGTGACCTGCATGACTCCATACAAACAAAAGCTTTCGTTTTTAAGTTGATTGTGTAACTGAGGCCAAATAAAAATATATATTGGTTTAGGTTAACCCGACCGAACCTATTTTTTCCCGACCGACCCTAAAACTTTTTTGCATTCTCTAAAAAAACGAACAACTTTTGGCACATTTTGATAACCATACCGAGGCTAAGGTAAGTAACCTGCTTTAAAATCGACTAAATTTAAGAAAAACGAAGAAGAAGAAAAGCCGACCTACCGACCCCTATCTTTTTTGGTCACGTTACCCTAAACCAACATATATTTTTATTTGGCCTGAGCAATTGGGGACATCGAAGCCCTCCATGGCGAAATGCATTCAACCACAGTGATTTATTCTTGGTCGCTTTTGCCGTTAAAACAATTCTGCAAAAGTTCAAATCATTCTGATGAATAGTGTTAGGGTTATTGCATTTTCATCACACTTGCATGTTTTTCTCTTTCAAAAGCAACTCAAATTAGAACGAATCTATACACACACGCTCTATTGGACCGAGCACAGGCACTCGACACGAAGTGGGCGGGGCTTATGTGTATGGTGTCACGTGGTTAGGGTGACGGAAGGTCTTCTCTCTTCACATACTACGGTTATGGTAGTAGTATTGAGAGCACGTCATCCTAACCCACAGGCCCCGCCCACCTCGTGTCAATCGCCCGAGGTACCAAGAATGAGCAACCCACCTGCGAGGAAGCAGAACTCCCCGGGTCTGTGGATGCAGATGTCCTCCTCAGGGTTTCGAGGCAGGAGGTCGCTGGGAGAGACCTTCATGAGGAATCCTGGCTGCCCTCCGACCGTCTCCTCACGCAGTTCTCTCTGCAGCTCCTCGCTGCTGCCGTACACCATTGACGCGTCCATGAATGACGTCACAGAGTTCACCTGCTCTCGGGGAACTGGGAGTGCAGAGGGGTGAGTAAAAGAATAAATATGAAGTATTTCTGGAGCAAAATCCAAAAAAAAGTTAACGTCCATGGAACGTTTGATTGTACACAAAACGAAACCTTGACAAAAACGTTGACCTGTCGGCCTAAACAAGATACGCAACAGACACAAATCTTTGAGTTGATTTGGCTTAAAAAAAAGGACGAAGTAAACATTCTGAGATATTGCTGTGTTATTTTTGATATCTTACGACACATGTTTAGGACATCTTTTCCACGAGTTTCGGGAGTGTGCTAAAAGCATTCATTAACAGTCACTATTTAATATTTTTGCCTCGGTCGATCGTTTCGTCAGTAAAACGGTCATAGGCTACACGTAAAAATCCACTCGTGCAAAAACACGAGTGTACGTGAGAGTTTCAGCCCACGAACGCAGAAGAAGAGGAAGAAGATGAAGAAGTTTTGTAAGTTTTTGACACAATGTTTCATGGTCAATGTGATATGCAAACTCACTGATTTTCTTGCCAGCCGGGTCTCTAGCAGCCACAGACCTGGCGAACTCCATACAGTTGCCTACGAAACGCACGCCAGCGTCCTCTGGCGTCAGCAGGATGGGGAAACACTCCCTGAAAGATAGAAGTCACAGAAACATAAATAATTATGTAGTTAGAACACGTTCCTGGGCACCAAGCTCTGGGGACCTGCTGCTCATGCAATTACAGAAGATTGCGGACTTCATGGCAGCTACAGACCTGAAGATATAACGGCCATGAAATCGAACGCAGAAGAAGAAGAATGTTGTTGGACAGATGCTTAACACCCCAATCTGAAAAGGCTATGAAGCTGGGGTGGTGTCACGAGAAAGTGCGAAACTTGGTCAGAACCAAGTGCTGGGTCGGTTGGGTTGAAACTGAGATTTGGTTGAGATTTCAAGCAATCCGAGTCTGTGCTTGGTTCCCACCCTGTGGAGTAATTTCTCGGGCACAACACTCCTGATGTCGCATTTGCATCTACGTCTGTGTGTGGCTTAGTCGGGGAAAAATAACTACAGTTAACAGAAAAGCTGCCAAACATTTATTTATGAGTGAACCGCCACCGTCATTAATACGCACTCTGTGTTTTGCTAGACAACAGCAGATGTGGGAAACACGCTTACCAAGATAGTCACCCCCTTGTGCAGTCTGACCCCCGAAAAACGTTCTCGTCTTTTCAATACTATTTTCAAATGCCAATCACAATTGTTCACTCTTTTCTTTTTTCTTTTCTTTTTTTGATATATATAAACACATGTTTACAAATATACATTGGCACGTACATACACTATACTTACATTTAACATACATTTAAATGCGTGAAGGTTTGTTAACGGGTAAGGGTAATAGAAGGAGAGAGAGAGAGAGAGAGAGAGAGAGAGAGCGAGCGAGCTGGTGGTGGTCGGAGTTATCGTTATTGAATACAGGTTCAACTGATAAACTGGACACTCATAATAGAAGACAAACAAGTCGCGTAAGGCGAAAATACAATATTTAGTCAAGTAGCTGCCATTTTTCAGCAAGACCGTATGCTCGTAGCATCGTCAGTCCACCGCTCATGGCAAAGGCAGTGAAATTGACAAGAAGAGCGGGGTAGTAGTTGCGCTAAGAAGGATAGCACGCTTTTCTGTACCTCTCTTTGTTTTAACTTTCTGAGCGTGTTTTTAATCCAAACATATCATATCTATATGTTTTTGGAATCAGGAACCGACAAGGAATAAGATGAAAGTGTTTTTAAATTGATTTGGACAATTTAATTTTGATAATAATTTTTATATATTTAATTTTCAGAGCTTGTTTTTAATCCAAATATAACATATTTATATGTTTTTGGAATCAGCAAATGATGGAAAATAAGATAAACGTAAATTTGGATCGTTTTATAAATTTTTATTTTTTTTTACAATTTTCCGATTTTTAATGACCAAAGTCATTAATTAATTTTTAAGCCACCAAGCTGAAATGCAATACCGAACCCCGGGCTTCGTCGAAGATTACTTGACCAAAATTTCAACCAATTTGGTTGAAAAATGAGGGCGTGACAGTGCCGCCTCAACTTTCACGAAAAGCCGGATATGACGTCATCAAAGACATTTATGAAAAAAATGAAAAAAACGTATGGGGATTTCATACCCAGGAACTCTCATGTCAAATTTCATAAAGATCGGTCCAGTAGTTTAGTCTGAATCGCTCTACACACACACACACACACGCACACACGCACACACACACACACGCACATACACCACGACCCTCGTTTCGATTCCCCCTCGATGTTAAAATATTTAGTCAAAACTTGACTAAATATAAAAAGACACATTTTTCTCAATGTGGTAGCGTATACATAGTCTAGCTTTTGTATTGTTTACTATCTTGTACTCACCTATCAGGACGAAAGTTCAAGGCTTCCCCATTCGGTCCACAACATTTGATGGAACGATCCACCTCTGCAAGAAAAGTCAGAACAGTTTGATACGTCATCACTTACCCGGGGAACGGGGAACGGGGAAATAGCTCAGTCGGTAGCGGCGCTGGCTTCAAACCAGTTGTCACTATCGGCGTGGGTTCGATCCCCACGTTTCGGCGAGGGATTTATTTCCCAGAATCAATTTTGTGCACACTCTCCTCGGTGTGCACGCACGGGCACTCTGAATAACCCAAGTTTACAGCGAAAGTCTCAGGGCTTGAAAACATGAATACACGCATGCAGGAAAAATAATCGGTATAGCGCCGTATACTGTGTGGCAGCTCGCTTTCCCCAGGGTGAAAGCAGCCCGAATTTCCATGAGGGTAACCTCACAGGACTACATGAAATGTTATTCTTATCCTTCTCCTTACTCTTTATAGCCATACCAGTACACAGACATTATACGCAGCCTGGTCCAACAGTCTCCTACGTCCCTAATAGACGAACTCTGGAAATAACTCTGTCACATTTGTATGGACTGTGAAAGAGTTGAGCTTTCATTGAAGCAATTTTGTTCAAGTGCTTCAGACACACCCCTCGCTAGAGTCTGACCTACAATGTCACGTGAAAATGTTTGATTCAATAAAAGCAAGAGTATTCACTCTTTCAAACCCCACTCGAACCTGACAGAGTTATTTCCGAATATCGTCTATTGGCCATTGCTGCCACTGGGAACGTCAATATCTGAAATTCTCAAGTCAGCAGGTCCGTAATTTTATTGGTCATGCTGCCGCTGAGAAAGTTATATCTAAAATTCACTAGTCAGTAGCCTAAGTCCCTAATCTGTCAAATATAAGATTGAATTCCCGTCTGCCTCAGAACAATTTCTACAGTTTTCCTGAAAATTACAGTGAGATGCGTAAGACATGATTTCCATCGACGCCAGAATTTCTTTCACTCTGTTTTTAAAGGAAAAGTCCTGCTCGTGTAGGCGATGCAGTTCACCATGACAAATCCGACAAAGCCTCTACATGATATAAGACCATCCCTCAACTTAAACACATACCAACAATCAACACCATGACAAATCCGACAAAGCCTCTACATGATATAAGACCATCCCTCAACTTAAACACATACCAACGATCAACACCATGACAAATCCGACAAAGCCTCTACATGATACAAGACCATCCCTCAACTTAAACACATACCAACGATCAACACCATGACAAATCCGACAAAGCCTTTACATGATATAAGACCATCCCTCAACTTAAACACATACCAACGATCAACACCATGACAAATCCGACAAAGCCTCTACATGATATAAGACCATCCCTCAACTTAAACACATACCAACAATCAACACCATGACAGCGTTCTGCGCAGAGCAGGATTTGTTTGCTTTTTAAATGAATTATTTCCTTAAAGGCTATACTCGTGTCAATCTGCAAAACATGATTCATCAACAGTTCCCAATCTGCACAGAAAGCAATCAGAATAATGATTGTTGGTATGAGTCCAAGTGGAGGGTCTGATTCCATGTAAACAATCCTGAGCAAATCTAAGAGAATTATTGAGCAGAACTGTCTTTACGTAAAGGCCTTTGTCTTGACCAGGGAGGATTAACAGCTGGCAACATAATCACAACAAGAACTACAATACCAGAAGAAATTGGGTAACCCTTGAGCTGCATCAGCATGACTGTGAAGCGCTGGTGACCGTCTCTCTACCACCATCACCACCACTACCACCACCAACTCAACAACAACAACTACAACGACAAGCGTACCTGAAGAAATGGGGAATCCCGTGAGGTCGTGGTCGATGAACTGCCCCCACTGCATCAGCATGATGGTGAAGCGCTTGTTGACGTCTTTCATGGGATGCACCGTACGGCTGACGTTGGTTGCCGCTGGCAACGCCGCTCCCCGCGTGTCGCGCGTGCGTGGCGAGTTCACACCTGAAAACGCCATCTTTTAAAGTGTTGTGCTATTGCCATAGACGGATGTCAGCCAGGCTTTTGTCTAGGTCACAGGCAGCATATAATACATCTCAAATCGCACTTTCATTAACTTATGAACAAAACAAAAACAGCTTCAACAATACATGTATATGATGTCTGTTGAATGATCTGGGACTATATATACGATGTTCTGCAATTATGAAAATGTTTATGTCATTTAACTAATATGGGACTATAATTACGATGTCCATTGTATTTTGAAAATGTTGATGTCTTCTTCCATAATAATGATATCAAACTATTCATATGGTCCTCGTCTTCTTTTGACATTCGTTTGTTTTAATAAAGTGGCAAAAGTACCGGCTTTCTAATTCAACCAATGATTCGTTCACCAAAAACAAAAATCCCAAAACTGTTTTGTTCAAAATACAAGTACTACTAACCGTCATCATAAGCGTTGGGTAGCAGACGTCGAGGCGGGCGGTTAGCACTGCCATGGTTAAACACGTTGTTGCACGTGCCGTCGGCCGTACGGTACTTGCCCGCTGAGTCACCCTTACACGCCTACACACACACACACACACATGTAACAGTGTTCATATCACAAAGCATTAAAACAAATTAACACACACACACACACATACAATCACATGCACACACACACGCGCGCACACACACGCACACACAACACACATACACACACACACACGTACGCACGCACGCACGCACGCACGCACGCACGCACGAAGATGCCATAATATGAATAATGGCGTCACGTAAAAATATCTGTCGCTTCTTCTGCATGTCTTCCAGGAACTGACAAAGAATGTCGAGAAAGAATTTGACTCGGTGACTTAGTCATAGTACGTATGAGCATGAGAACACTACTCGTAAGGTCACCGCTGTAGCCTGCGCATGTATCGGTGTCGTATATCATTAAAGACAATGGAGAGCAAAGCAACGAACCTCATAGCCCTGCACCAGGTGTACAGGTTTAAAGTTGATGGTGCCGGTGGATGCTGCATCCACTACTTCAGGTAACCCGCACAGCACGTCATGCGTTGTCTTGGCGCTGCATTCCTCTGTAACCAGGACCAGTGGCATGTTTGGTTATTTTGCTACACTTTTCATTATCCTTGGCAATTTTTTTTCTTTCTTCTTCTTCGTTTTTTGCGTATATGATCGTTTTTACACCGCCATTTATGCAGCCATACGCCGCTTTCAGGGCATGCTTGATATTTGCTTGTTTCTATAACCCACCGAACTCTGACATGGATAACAGGATCTTTTCCGTGCGCACTTGGTTTTGTGCTTGGGTGCACATACGAAGGCAAACCCCTCCGGAGATAGATATTAGATTTGTAAAGGATAAACTTTGCTTAATCCGGCGTTGCTACTACCCATTCAAAAACACAATCAAACGAAAGTAAGAATAATTGTTTTAAAATTTGAAAATATGAAATATTGCCCATCCCGGAAGACGCGTGAACAAACAAGCACAAATATACACACAAACAAACAATACAAACAAAGACATAAACAAAACCAAAAGATCAACAGAAAACTAAAATCTTTGAAAGAAAAGGTGGGGCTGGTCAATTTTTGTTGTTGAAAGTTTGTATTTCAAAACAGCAAAAAAGACCAAAGACAACGAGCAGAAGTGAAGTGCACAAACTTTAAAAGGGGTAGTGTAATCGGGGTAAGCGCTCATCGCAAAATTTTGCGTATAATTGCATTATTATGTTCCATACGCATTTTGGCTACATATCACTGCGCAAAATATTTTTTCTTGATTTGGGTCAATCTACGCAATTGCACATGTCTCAAAGTCAGCGTGTTCCCTGCATCTTTGATTCTTTAGTCCAATAGACGATGTTCGGAAGTAACTCTGTCGGGTTTGTATGGGTTGTGAAAGAGTGAATACCCTTGCTTTTAATGGGGCAAGCTTTCCCATAATTATGCTGCTGGTCCACCACTTGTGGAGGCACACACCCTCGCTAGTGACTGGCCTATAATATCACGAGGGAAAGTTTGCCTCAACAAAAGCAAGAGTATTCCATTTTTCACAATCCATGCAAACCCGACCTAGTCATTTCCGAACATCGTCTTTTCCGTTTGGCTTAGTATGTCTATGACGTTAAAGTATGGGCTTGTAAATGTATGTTACTATCCTTCCTGAATTAAACAGTCATTTGTCTTGACATGTTTGCGTCATATATTATGACCTATCCCGCAAAACGGAGTCCTTGTCTCACCAATCTGATGACGCAATATACTCTACCGACAGGCATTCTTTTCTAAAGGCATAAAGTTGAACGCAATACAGTGGAACACCTTTTTAAGAGTCCGCCCCTCCCCCCCCCCCCCCCCCCCTCTCCCGATTTATTACCCACTCCCTGTAATCTCACATTTTCTGTTCATACCCTCTGTAAATATACCCTCATATTAAGACTCCCTCCTTTTAAAGACCTGATTTTCTCAAAGTGTTTAAGATCGGAAAGTTAACTGTAGTTCATTAGAAAGCCTATTTTACAGGAATGTCCGGTGATTCAATATTTATGTATTTCTTGGTGTATGTGTGCGTTAGTATGTGTGTCTTAGCGTGTGTCTGTGTCTGTGTCTGTGTGTCTGTGTGATGCTAAGAAGTTAAAGGTACTGAACTTGTCAAATCCAGGTGCACAGAGCCCCTGGGGCTTTTAGTCATACCTCAGGCAGCTATCCGTTAGAAGAACTACCAAGTTTCATTGACTTGCACCCAAAGAGTCAAGAACTCCGATTTTTTTACGAATTAATTTCGTACTCGGACCCGGCAGGTCTGGGCCTATTTTCGGATCTAAATTTAGATCAGGTAGATCACCACATCATGCACAAAAAGACACCTCACTAAGCAAACTATGTCAGACGTCACCATGAGTTTGTGTAAAACAAAATGGAGGCCGGAATCACTCAGTTGAATCGAACTCCGACCAAACACCACGTAATAACTAGGTTAATTTATGCACTCGCGTGAACAAGAAATTGTCGAGCTTCACAGATGTCGTCGTTGGGTAGTTTTGGGTTTGTTTTACTACCATAGGAGGATTTTTGAACTGCAAATGCACTCAGCTGCAACAAAAACGCAAAACGAAGGCTGTGAGCTGCACTGTGCCTTTAAAAAAAAAAAAAATTTGTTTGAATAAATAAATTAAAACAAATTCACAAAATGTTTTCACAATCAAACAAACAAACAAACAAACGCAGAATAAATGTTCTAAGAGAAAGGTAAATACAAGATATACAGCAAAGACAACATGGCTAAATGAGGAATCAAATTGGGAAAAAAAAGGTTGACACAACAAATACAGAACAGCAAAGACTCTATAGATGAATTAAACATTTAAACAAAACCGTTGATAGAAGTTATACAGCAAAGACACTATGGATACAAAATTTTTTTAAAAAGCTTAAAAAAAAACCTGTTCATACAAGATTGACAGCAAAGACACTTAAGATAGATAAGAAATTAAAAAAAGCTGTAAATAGAAGTTATACAGCAAAGACACTATGGATACATAATAAATAAAAAAGCTACCCAAAAAACTGTTAATACAAGATTGACAGCAACGACATTTCAAATAAAGAAGTTTTTTGTTTTTTTTTAAATCCCGGTTAATACAAGATAGACAGCAAAGATAAAGCAGAATTTAAAGAAAACAACGTTAAGAAAAACCTGTTGATACTAGATAGACGGCACAGACGCTATGAATATCAAATGCACATTTTTTAAAAAGCTACCCAAAAAAGTGTTCATACCAGATAGACAGCAAAGACACAATATATATAATTTAGATCATATAGATCGATATATAGATAAGTGAAAACTAATTTTTTCAACTCAGCAAAAACAATATAAATTAGATAAATAAAAATTAAAAAGAAAAAAAACCTGTTTATACAAGACAGATTGCAACGAAACAGAGATTAACAGGATTTTTTTTTAAACTGTTGATTCAAGATATACAGCAACGACAATGTTAAAAATAATTGTATTAAAAAAAACTTTAAAAAAACGGTAAATACCAGATGGACAGCTAGCAGAGATAATATTGTTGAACAAGAAATACAAATCAAAATCAGAAACGTTTTCGGGTTCTTAAGTTAGGAAACGGCACAATTGCTAAACTAAAGCAAACAATGTCGAAAAAGATCAGAAAACACTTTTTTTTTAATCCTTTGCAAATACTCACGTGCCAGACTGTTCGAGAAGAACAAAACGCTCAAAATCACAAGTTGAGTCGTGGAAAAAAACATAGAAATACCCATCTTCAAAATTAATACGCTGTGCTCGTTTGGATCTTGCCAAACAAGGGAGGAAGTCTGACGAGCGATTGTATGCAAATTTCAGACCGCTGTTCCATCTTTTATACTGTCTCTGCATCCTGTATGACACATGTCAACGCACGTCAATACCACTCATTTTATCGCAATTAGTGTCTTTTTCAAAAACGAAGAAAAATGATTAGTTGAAATGGGCAAGACGGGAGCCGGAGACGTGGAAAGAGGGGGGGGGGGGCGCCGCGGGCGAACAGGACAAAGCGGAGATGGGGGTGGGGGTAGGGCGACGAGCGAGGCGGCGAATCGGAGGGATAGTCGATGGAGGAAGCGAGATCATTTTGGGAGTGGGTGGGTATAGGATGTTCGTCTTGCCGCAAACATTGTGTGCACCGTGTCGAAAGTC